>NC_082714.1:83503833-83559866 GCF_030144855.1 Hypanus sabinus
GCTCTCAGTTCCTCAACCTTGAGAAAAAGACTATGCATTCACCCTGTCTATGGCTACCATGATTTTATACACCCCAATATTCTCCTACACTCCAATAAATGGTGCTTAGTTCCCTGAAGGTGGAATCTCATGTGGATAGGGTGGTGAAGAAAGCTTTTGGTACGCTGGCCTTTATAAATCAGAGCATTGAGTATAGGAGTTGGGATGTAATGTTAAAATTGTACAAGGCATTGGTAAGGCCGAATTTGGAGTATTGTGTACAGTTCTGGTCACCGAATTATAGATGTCAACAAAATAGAGAGTATACAGAGAAGATTTACTAGAATGTTACCTGGGTTTCAGCACCTAAGTTATAGAGAAAGGTTGAACAAGTTAGGTCTTTATTCTTTGGAGCTTAGGTTAAGGGAGTTCTTGATAGAGGTATTTAAAATTATGAGGGGGATAGAGTTGATGAGGATAGGCTTTTTCCATTGAGAGTAGGGGAGATTCAAACAAGAGGACATGAGTTGAGAGTTAGGGGGCAAAAATTTAGGGGGGACATGAGGGGGAATTTCTATACTCAGAAGTGGCTGTTGAATGAGCTTCCAGTAGAAGTGGTAGAGGCAGGTACGATATTGTGATTTAAAGTAAAATTGGATAGGTATATGGACAGGAAAGGAATGGAGGGTAATGGGCTGAGTGCAGGTCGGTGGGACTAGGTGAGAGTAAGTGTTTGGCACAGACTAGAAGGGCCGAGATGGCCTGTTTCAGCGCTGTAATTGTTATATAGTTATGTTGTTATATAAAGCAGCAAATTGCTTGACATCTCACCATAAATTATTCCCTCCAGTCCTAGCAATATCCTCATAAATCTCCTCTGCACTCTCTACCTTAATGGCACCTTCCCTATATCAGGATGAGCAAAACTAAATACAACATTCCAAATGTGGTCTCACTTCCAAACTAACTTCTGTACTAAATACCCAGACTGATGAATGCCAACGTGCCAAACACCACCTTCACCAGCCTGTCTACCTGTGACTCCATTATCAGAGAACCATATTGTTATGTTTTGTAACTCCAGGACATAGAAACTAATTGAAAGCCAAAACACTGAGCTGGGAGAAGCCGTGTACGTCCATATTTACTTTTAAGCGCACCGAGGCACAGCATGCATGACCTGGTGGCATGATGACGTATGCATTTATGTACTTTTACATGTAATGAATTATGTAAACAAAGAGAATGCTTAATCAACGTATTGACAATATTACTCAGATGTTAAATACACAACACACATACCTGTACATCTGATAAACAACACTCCCCAGGACCCTATCATTCAGTGTGGAAGTCCTACACTCATTTGCCTTCTCAGAATGCAACACTTATTAAGCTCCATTTGCTATTCCTCGGCCCTCTTACCCAGGGCCCTTTCTTTGTAAATCCTGATAACCATCTTCAAGCCCTCCAGTCCCAGTAATATCCTCATGAATTTTGCATACTGAAACAACGGGATAGAGTAATCCACTCAAGGATATTTCCAGTGGTAGGAGAGTTTAGTATCCAAGGGCACAGCCTCAGAATAGAGAGACGTCCCTTTGGAACAGATGCGGGAGGAATTTCTTTCGCCAATAGGTTCATTGCAACAGAAGCTGGAGGAGGACAAGTCATTGGTTGTACAGTATTTACGGCAGAGATTGATAGATTCTTGATTGGTGAGGGGGTGGGTTTAAGGGTTATGGGGAGAAGGTGGAAGAATGGGGTTGAGGGAAAAATCAGCCATGATTGAATGGCAGAGTGGACAGAATGGCCAAGTGGCCTAATTCTGCTCCGACATGGTCTTGTGAACATTCACCCTGGCTAAGGCACCACGGCAGAATAGTAGTTAGCACGGCACTGTTACAGCTGCCGCCATCTGTAAGGAGTTTGTACGTTCTCCCCGTGGGTTTCCTCCGGGTGCTCTGGTTTCTTCCCACATTCTAAAGTCATACCAGTCTGGTTAGTAGGTTAATTGGTCGCTGTAAATTATCCTGTGATTAGGTTAGTTTTAAAGAGGTGGGTTGCTGGGCGGTGTGTTCCATGCTGTATTTCTAAGTAAAACATATATAATTTCAGGGAGCAAAAGAAGATGAAAGGAACACACTGTTGTGACTGAGAAAGGATGAAGACAGCTTGTCTCTCCAGAGAGACGGTGTAAATAGAGGGAAAATGGTATATTGTTTTATGACTGTCACATGTACTGAGAACCACAACCTTCTTGTTGGGTTTGGAAGCTTGTGTGCCTCATTGTTCTGGAGAGCTATGTTGATTGAATCAGGGCTTTGTGCTTTGGCCCTTGGTAGGGTCAACCATGGCAAACAGGTCAAGGGGTAGAGGCCAAACTAAGAGTGATCCACCAGTCCTCCAGGTTCAGGGCTGACAGCCCCAAACGGTAAAACCAAACTGTTATGGAAACGGCACTGAAGAATCCTTCCACATCTGAGTGTGATGGTATTCCTCAGTCTCCACCGGGACTTGCAAGACTGACAGGAAGCTACTGGCATGATGAAGCCCTGAACACCACCAGAGATGGAGGACCCTCATTGCTGCCCTAAGTGTCGGGGCATAATGGGCAATAAGTACATACTGAGACACTGTACCTTTGTAAAGTGACAATGACACATTACCTGTACACAGCATTTCATGACAGCAGTGCTTTGAGGAACAAAAGAACAACAGACTGCAGGATAAAGTGTCACAGTTACAGTGCCTCAGCATGTACTTATTACCCATGTCGACAAGTGCAACAAGATAGATTGCGTGTCAAGGGTCCGTGTAATTCTTGTAGGGTCCCATAACAGGGTAGAAACTCTCCTTCAGCTCAGCTGTTGAATCTTCTGCCTGGTGGGAGGGGAGAGAGGTGAGAATGTCTGGATTGACTGGGGTCCTGGATTACGTTGGCTACTTCACAGAGGCAGTGAGAAATACAGACTGCATGGAGGAGAGGCAGGTCTCCGTGACATGCTGAGTCACATCCACAACTTTTTGCAGTTTCTTCTGGTCACAAGCAGGGCTCTTGCCGCATCAAGCTGTGACACATTCTGAAAAAAAACTGTTGGGACCAAGTGACAGATACAGGATAGGGAGGGAATCTGAAACAGAGGATACAGAGGCAGTGCCTCAGCCCAGAAGAACCACCAGTGCAAGAGAATTTTTTGCTGTGCCTCAGTACACGTGACAAGGGGGCCCCACTGTAGCGTAGCAGCTAATACAATGGCATTGGAGTCCAATTCCAACATCATCAGTAAGGAATCTGTACCTGGGGAATGTGTCAGTTTTCTCCAGGTGCTCTGGTTTCCTCCTACAGTCCAACATTCTAGTTAGTAGGTTAATTGGTCATTGTAAATTTTCCAGTGATTAGGCTGGGCTTAAACCAGGGGTTACTGAGTGGCACGGCTCAAAAGGCTGGAGGGGTCTATTCTGCTCTGTATCTCAATAGAGGGCAATGACCACACCCCCATCCAGGAAGGCCAGCTCTTTCCCTTCCAGTACACTGCTCAACCTCCTGAATATTTCCAGCAACTTGTCTTTATTTCAGGTTTTCAAAGACTGCAGCCTTTATTTACTATTGAGCTAGGGCTGTGTAGTTTGATCTGCCTCAAACAGGAGATCAAGACGATTTGGGACTGAGATGATGAATTTCTTCACCCAGAGGGCAGTGAACCTTTGGAACTATTTTGGTTTCTATTTCTATTTTTCTAAATTTGTGTACTCTGCCCCATGTGTTTAGCAACACAATGAACAAAGCAGTTCAATAACTTCCCCATCATGTTTTGGTTCTCAACAACACACTCAAAATGCTGGAGGAACTCAGCAAGTCAGGCAGCATCTATGGAGGCGGGGGGGGGGGGGGGGGGGGGGGAGTGTGGAGTGGATATTTCAGGTCAATACTCAATGAATGCAGCCTGACCTGCTGAGTGTTTCCAGTATTTACTGTTCTGATTTCAGGATTCCAGCATCTGGAGTCTTACTATTTTTCTCAAATGTTTGGAGTTCTCCATCAAGGGTCAAGTTTTAAAATCACCGAGTGGTAGGAGTTGTGGAATGTAGTGCTGTGCTGATTGTGGAAGCATACAATAGAGGCTTTTTTAGAAGGGATATGAAAATGCAGGGGGTGAAGTGATTGTGTTCTGAACACAGTGCCAAATTAAACCATTCTCCACTGCACTGTTTTATATTCTGCAAGAGATCCCCGCACACAGCAGTTTTAAGTGGCCAGTCCCTGATCTTCTAATAACACCCCAATCTTGTGACTGCTTCCCTTAGTTTTTTAACTTTTCGATGCTATGCTACCACTGAAGACTTCTCAATGCTACATCACTATTGTATTCAGCAACACACAACATGCTGGAGGATTACAGGTCAGACAGCATCGATGAAACTGAAAGTCGCTAGGTAATCTGGCCTTTTGCTGCAGACAGACCAACCAACATGGAATGCCTATCCTAGCACAGCAATTAACACAATGGTCAGGGCAGCTCAGGGCACTGGAGTTCGATATTCAACTCCTCCATCCTCTGTAAATATGTTTATGTTCCTACCCATGTGCACATGGGTGCCCTCAGTCAGTCCAAAGACGTACCAGTTTAGTATGTTAATTGGTCATTGTAAATTATCCCTTGATTAGGCTAGGGTTAAACTGGTAGTCTGTTGGTCAGCGTGACTCAAAAAGTTGCTCTGCATTATATCTCTAAATAAATGGGGTGGCCACCATTTCAATTCAACTTCCCCATTCTGATATCTGTCACAATGAGGCCGCACTCAGGCTGGAAGAGCGGCCTCATATTCTGTCTGGATAGCCTCAAACCCAATGGCATCAACAATGTTTTTTCTGAGTTCTGGTAATTTCTTCACCCTTTCTCTTCTCACCTGTCCATTATCTCCCTCTGCTGCCCCTTTTCTTTCTTCCTCTCCCATTAAACTCCTTCGCCTTTTAATTTCATCTCTAACACCACCCCATCCCCAACACACAGACCTGGCCTCACTTATCACCTTTCTTTCCAGTCCTGATGAAGGGTCTCTGTTTGAAACGTTGACTGTTCATTTCCCTCCATAGATACAGCCTGACTTGCTGGTTCCTCAAATATGTGTATTGCTCAATATTTCCAGCATCTGTAGAATCTTGTGTTTATGAGTTATTGGAGTATTGAAGCCAACAATTAGGAAAAAAGACACACACACAGAAATAAAAGAGCAAACCCTTAGCCCCATTTACCTGATGGGAGTTTTTTTATTTATTTAAAATCCTGCAAAAATTGACAAAATGCTAAAAATGCAATGTTCTGTACAGACTTATGCAATACAATCATTTGTAATATCAAGTTAAAAAGTGTTTGCACTCTACATGGGGCCATTCACTGCCTAAAATTGACACTGAATAGATACGGGCCAAGCACTGACCTTTTAAAGTTACTGTGTGGGGGTGGGAAGAGAAGAGAAGCAAAAAGAATCCACAGCCTTGGCCCAAGCAATGTCTGTGTCAGTATTCAGATTGTAATCACTTTGCTTACGGGTTGGAAGATGTTCACAGAACTGTGTTAACTCTACCACCACTGTCAGGGAATGAGGTGTACTGTGCCTTTCTCAGAGCTCCATTTTACTCTGGCGTTTGGATTAGTTAGATAAAAACTACGAGCTTCTTTTATGATATGTATACAAAGTGATACCAAACTGATGTCAACAGTCAGCTCAGGCACTCCGATTCTGAGCTACTGCCATGGCAAGTGTCTAAAGCAAGGGTTGTTGTGCACAGGGGCAAGTCTGCAATCTCCAAAGCTGTGACACTGTCATCAGATGTGTGGTATGAAGGGCACCTGCAAGCAGTCTGCTTTCATTAGTGCTGGAGGGGAAGAGGGTTCAAAACTGGGGTTAACGTAGGTAACAAGTACTGCTGGCAAGTTCCTTTAAAAATGCACTGTCTGAAAGGTGAAATATGGCAGAGTTAGAATCTCAGACTGAGTCATAGGGAGGGAGATGGAAGCAAGATAACCAAGCCTTCTGACCTTCGGGATATTTTATAGTTAGAAAACCAAATTTCAACTTTACAAGTGGGGAATTAAAAGAAAGCCACAGCAAAAGACAGTATGTTGTTCCAGGCTCACAGTATTACTGTCTGGGATCTTGAGCTTCACAATCAGAAGAGCACGGGTGCAACCCTCCTTTTCTGGAGTGGTTCCACTAGACGTGACAAGACAATCTTCACTGGTGTCAGTGAAGGTGACCTTGGAGTTGGACAGTTGGTATAAATACCCAACTGGCTTGTGATCCTTCAGTGAAAACCTGACCAGGGGTGCCAGCACCACTGTAGTCAGATCAAGACTGCCCTCCAGTGGCCCAGACTCTCCCTACGGTGTCAAGTTGCACAGCACCCACATGCGACATAAACAGCAATAGAAAACAAGCCCCCAGCAATCCACAATTCTACCCAGGATGTCTCAAGGCCAAGGATAACTCAACTTGCCCCTTGTCCAAGTTATCTGGAACAAATTCATCACTGTACCAATATTTAGCATCTACCCTATAGAATTAATAGAATCATTTGGCATGGACTAGATGGGCTTAAAGGCCTGTTCATTTACTGATGTGCACTGCCAGCTTTGCTTAAGTCTTCATTGACCATAGCAGATCTGTATCTGGAAATGTGCTGACTTCCCCAATTTACAACACTCAACATTTCATTTTTAATTAAAAAGGCTCTTCCACATATCAATTTGCAGATCAACATTTTGAAATCTCTAAGCTACAAAACTGTTCATAAACAATTTCTTTAGAATTGCAGGTTTCTTTAAAAATGGCACAACTTGCACCTCAAGTACCATTGGGAATCCTCAGTCACTGCAACGTCTTGAGGTACTGACCAAAGAGGCTCATTTCTGATCTTGTTAACACATAACACTGCAGACAAGCACCAGCTCCTCCGATGAATAATTACGTCTCAATCCTGCAAGCTCAAACTGGGAACCTAGAGATTCGCAACATGTGTGGTTCTCTCCTCCACATTCCAGAGTCTTCAACACTGACAGAGCTAATGTATTTTTTTCCCCAACGTAGACACTTGTCATAGCAATTTAAAAATGTCCAGTTACTCCGGTACCCACAACTTGCCCAGCTATGTGGGGCCACATTGACCTCCGATTTCAGGACTTTATCTGCAGCACCAGACACAGCCCCAACTTTGGAAACTCCTTTTCATTTCCATCTGAAACCCTCCAAGGACCAGCCTCTGAATGCCTCATAACAGCAATATTACTTTTTCAATACCTGTTTCCTGTTCTCGTAACCACCCTGAAGCACCAGGAGATATTTATCTAGATAAAAGGTGTTAAATAAATCCGAGCATGGTACTTGGTCTCCTGTACCGCTGAACAAAGAAAGCAAAAGGTCAAGTGTAATCTTCCCGTGGGGAATATTCAGCTAACATCAAACGCATTCTCCTAAGACTATCAATAAGAAACCATACAGTGCATTGAGGTTGTTTGTTGTGACAAGAGAGCTTTAGCAAAGGGGTTAAGTACTGTATAACTGCAACACATTGAGGTGGGAGTGTAAAATTACAACTGGACAACTCCATTACAAATATGCACAAAGTAATTTATTATTAAAAAATTTTGCCAAAACACAAGTTTGAAAGAAATGACATGCATGCAAGGTCAGTTTTAGAAGTATTCCAAATTGACACTTACAAATCACACAATAAGTTAAGTGAAGTTGCTGCCACTGTAGCTCCAGTCCACTCCCGCTCCAGGCACCATCCATATTTTGACAAGTCTAACCCAGCTGGGATGAATCATTTCCCAAAGTGTCAGTGGACAAAAAGTCAATAAAATCAAAATAAAAACTAGTGGAAGAAAGTCCACAGGAAACTCAAAAAAAATGTACATAGGCCATGATCCAAATTGTATTTTGTAATTGCAAACAAAGAAACTGTTAAGGGTACATGTCCTTTCTGACAGCACTGATGTGCTGGCTCAACCAGTTTCTAAAATAACAAAAGCCATTGCATGGACACAAAACATACAAATCCTCTTCAGTACATCTGCTCTATTAGAGTCCCTTCACAGGTGGGGAAACAGAACGAGCTTTTACATCTGCACCACGATCTCTCTCTCGATCTCTCCACAAACAAAAGTCCAGGACCACGTACACCAAAATGAATCTCCGTTTGGTAAAATGGAGTTTACTAAAGCTTTTTTTTTTGAGGGGGGCATTGAGAGGGGATAAGATAACAGCTCAAACTGCAAATCCAGTCAGATAACCTTGTGCTTGGGACAGCTGAACGGTACCCATGGTAAAGATGGACTGGAGGAAGACAGAGTGCTTTGATGTGGGAACAAGCACATACAAATAACCTTGGAGTAGCTACACAGTAAGGAGATACAAGTTCAATACCAGTGTCTACAAAAGTGTCATGAGTGCAGCAATACTCGAACATACATCAACAAACAGGAAGCTGTGAATCATTTCTACCAGCCCTGCATTAATGTCTGCCTTAAAAGCAAGGTTATTGCCATCTAACTGGAAACAAAGTTATTCCCACAATGAAATGCAATTCTTTTTGCATTCTCACAAAGATCAAAGGAGTTTGGTATCATTCAGTACCCAGTCAGCTTACTGCACAACGCCTGACATAGGTATCAGCACTCGGTAAAATTGGAGAGGGGAATCATTTCAATGGCCCTCCACAAAATCCCAAGATCACAATGAACCTACATTACTAAACGACTCAAAAACTGGAGCCGTGTTGGAACATGTTCCAAACTAGTACCGCCCAGAATTGTCAGCATATCTGATGCCATCACCCATCCATCTCCAGAAGCAGTTTCTATCACCAAACAATCTCAATTTTCCAGGGTAGATTAAAGATCCACATTAGCTGTCATCTGGATATCTGAACCGCTTCTGTTGGGAAACACTGCTCACAGCTGGTAAACCAGTCACATGAAGGCATGTCAAGGTTCCAGCCCTATTTAGTAACAAGACGCTGGCTTCTTTCACAAGGAACAGATACACATTAGGAAAAGCCAGACATTCCAGCAAGACCCTTAAATGCTCCATCTGATGTTCAGCACCATTATCCAGGGACATCAGCAGTTTGGTGCTTCCTAACGAGCAGTGTAGGAAGGGTTAGTATTTGTTCATAACCTCACAGACAGAGCTCTTAAATGGCTGCCCCAGACTGAACGTGGAACTGTCTTTGGCTACTCCTTTCTTTCATTTGAATTGTACAGAGCAGAAGGTTGGAAGGGGCATGGTCAGTACCTTTAATTCTAACTACAAACTGGGGACACTGTTACTCCCTGGAAACAGTATAAGCACATTCCAGTTGGGAATGGAAGTGGAAATATAGCAAAGAAAAATAACACCCACTAGCGTAACACACACAAACATATACAGGCAAAATACTTAAAACTGTAATATTCAGTACAATCAGTGGAGTTTAGACCAAGAAACCTTTCCAAACTGAAGACAGAGCCCCACATGCTGTTTCTAGGGGGTTTCTGTAGGAACAACACCTCGCCCAATTAACTGCAAGTGCAGGGTTACAGGAGACCCATGCCAGGTACAGAGTTAGCTCTCCATGAGCCACTGGAGGGAAGAAATTAAGAAGGATTACAATACCACAACTTGATATATATCCAGTACATTAATCATACGATAACATACACACTATTATATATACTGTTGTTTGCCTAATAAGGATCAGAATTGAGCGGCACCAAAATGAATTCTGTACCAAAAAGACCTTTATATTAAAAAAAAGACTGCATTTAAAAACACAAGATTTCTTTTCCCAATTACAATGAGGTAGTCTTGAGAGATGCCAAGTTCACCAATGTCAAAAAATGAAAAATATGGCACAACTGAATTCACAGGCCAGTTCGTCACACGAGCCACTGCACCTTAAGGGCAGGTTAAAAGGGATTACATCTCCCGGCGAAAAACTGGACTCCTAACCCACTCAAGACTGCAAGGAAACACTGGTGATAGTGAAGAGAGTGCAAACACGTGAAACTGGTTTAAATGCAGAACCTTTGGTTTCTGGTTTAATTTGAAGCCATCTTCTATTTATAAAAATAACTGCATCATTTCTTAGCCCTGTGCACCCCACGTATGCCCCAGCTCTCTCAGAACTTTCAAATACTGCCCTCTGACAGCCTTGTGCTGCTACAGGCCTTACACAGATGTCACAGGCTGTGACTGTGCATGCAGGAATTAGTGGCAAGGAAATGAAAGGACCAATCAGTGCTGGAATGGCCCAGTAGCTCCCACATCCATAGTTCCCTGTCCCCTCAATTTTCAATACACTGCCCATTTCCAATTATAGGCAAATGAAGCAGCAATCCTCCCCAGCAGCCATATGCCCTATTTTAGAGGGCTACGCCTCTAATCTTACCCTGGGCTTGGTGGCACAGCAGATTCAGGTAGCCATTTTTCCCTTTGCTAACAGGAGGGACCTCATGGTTTCAACTCATGTTCCAATCCTAATGGAAAGGGCTGGTTGCTGTCCCTGGCACTTTTCAGAGAAAGGCAGGAGTTGCAGGATTGTCTCTGCTGGCCAGTGACAAACTGTGGCAGGCCACAGTGCTTGAAATGTTGATGTTATTTGACCCCCCCCCCCCCCCACTACAACAAAGAAAGTACTTCCCAAGGGGAAAAGAGGGCCAGAGGGGAAATAATGAGCAAGTGTCATTACTGCTCAGAGGAGCAGCCAGCAAAACCCAACATCTGCTCATCAGGCAGTCCACAGCTTACAGAATTCAAAAATACAATTTTTTTTAAAACAGGGCCGTTCCTGTGAAGCCTTTTATATTCCCACAAGACAGACCACAAGGACTACTGGAAGCCAGCGAGCTGGACAGGGAGAGAGCAGGGAAGGGAGGCTCCTACATACCCAAAAGGTTCTGTGACATCACTCGAGGGCGAACTCTGCACAGGGGATTCAGAGTTAATTGATGCCTATGATTTAACTTGGACAATGTCTGAGCCATTTTTTAAAAGTGGTCTTGGGATGGTGGGGGTGAAGGGAGGTAGTGCAACAAGTCCTTCGATAGCAACACCACAATCCCAACAGGCCCAGTACAATGAGCAATTTACTTAGGTACTTGCCTGCCTTATTCACCTCTAACGTTTCATTTCACAGTCCATTAATATATAGTGATCAACTTGCAAGAGTGTACCTTTAAATATGTATCCATCTCCTCCACCCCTCCCCCATTCACTGCATCATGCTTTATTCAAATGGATATTTCCAGAGCAACTTTCCATCTCCCCCAGGGATTGCGCCCCCACAACACTGTGTTTACACCCCTCCATTCTCATTCGAGCATTCCAAGACTCGTCTTGTGCATGGGGTGGGGGGGAATTCTTTCCACACTCCTCCTCGGGACAAAAAAAAATTTCTTTCCAGCCCAGCCCCACCCAACCACACAAATACACATAAAATCCCTAACCAGACACACAGAATGAAGGACACTCCCATGTGCATTTTAAAGTTTACAACCCGAAAGTGGTGGGGCCCACTCTCACTGGGAGAGGAGCCTACTTTTCTCCCCCCCCCATCTGTCGTGACAAAAAGGCAAGTGTATCGTTAACCCTATTGACATCCCCTTCCTTGCCCAAACAGGGCTGAGGTTTCCAGTCAAGAGTCAGCAATGGAAGACAGGCTCACCCCATCTCACAAATGCCTCTCAGCCATCACTTACAACTGGCTGGCCCAGGTTCTCCCGCAAGTACACCGACTGAATCTCCTTGCTCTTTAGGCAAAAGTCACAGGCCCACACAGCTGACGTCTCCGTGGTGAGCAGACCATACGCTGTCTCTGTCATGCCGGTGCACTCACGGTGGAACCACTTCTGGCAGGAGGCCTCACACAGGATGGCGTCCTGGTCGTCATTCACTTCATTGAGGCAGAAGCCGCAGGGGTACACCGGATCAGATGATGGCCGGTGAGTGGATGGATTCTTGCTGGTTGCCACTGGGAAGTTACTGCCATCCGGTGCACCGGTGTTCTGGTTGAAGCCCGCCTGGTTGCCGTTGATTGCTGCCGGGGAGCCAGAGTGCTCGCTCCCCTGGTTGAAAGCATTGGCGGGACGGTTGAAAGGCTTGCCACCATCCTCAGGCAGAGGGAAGTTCCGGTCTGGACTGGGAAAGGAACTGGGGTTCGGCAGGAGGCTCTGCTGACTGGTCCCTTTGGAGAAGCTTTGGTTGGGCCGGGGTGCTGGATTCGGGTTAAAGGGGCTGGGCATCTGGACGAACTTCTGCCCCATGGGGGGTGCGGCGGCTGGATTCATCCCTGGGCCAGCACCCGGGGTCATGTCACCCCTGGGCGGCTGACCCATGCTCGGGGGCATCATGGAGCTGAAGTTGGCACTTGGACCGATGCCAGGAGGTCCTGGGTGGAGAGGCTGGCCAGGAGGGGGGCTGAAAGTCTGGTTGATACCCTGGTTGAAGGGTGGGTTCCCAAAGTTCATGCCACCGGGCTGAGCAAAGTTCGGATTCTGGGGCATACCAAAACCGCCGCCTAGCTGATTTGGAGCAAAGTGATGGGGCGGCTGGCGCCTCATGGGCTGAGGTCCGGGGCTGAAAGCCGGATGCAGGTGCGGCGGGATGGAAGACTGCGGCCGAAACCCTCCAAAGGCCCCTGGATTGCTGAAGAATGGGCTGGACGGGGCTGCCCCTTTCGGGGGAGTGAAATCATCATCGAAAGGGTTTGAGGCCACTAGGTGGTCGACCATCGGGGTGGGTGGAGGAGCAAACTCGGAAAGATGCGAGAACTGAGCCGCCTGCAGGAAAGAATGGCAGCAGGTTAGACAGCAGGCAAAGTGCAAATGTGTCAGAAGCCCCCCCCACTGAAACAGATTGTTGACATGTTAAAGAAACAACAACACTGGGTCAAAGAGGAGAGACTCAAAACAATTGAAACAATGGGACAACCTCTGTTATTAAAATAAAATGCAGCAAGTTGGAGTGGAGTCCACTAGGTGACCATGCTCATAACCTTGGAGTTAGGGAGAATGAAGGCTACAGACGGGGTGAATGTAGTCTTTCTCCAATGAAAAGGGAATTAAAAAAGAGAGCATGCTCAGGCATTTTCAAAAGGGCATTGGGTAAATAATACAAGAAAAATCTGCATGATTTGCAGGACAGAAAATTAGGGAAAGGGGAACTGGCACACGTCACCTCCCTTGATAGTCTGTTTATAACACTGAACTCTTGGAAATCTATTTGAAACAGTGATCACAGATTTAAATATAGATCATGGTCACTGCACAGATCATCAAAATTCCTTCAAGCTGCAACCTGATCTGTTGGATTTTTAAGTCATGACACCTTAAAAAAATGCAGACTAAGCAAATTCTCCCTGCTGCAAGTACAAACGATCTTTTAAAAAATTGATAATATTAATGGGCAACTTTCAAATATACAACACCTGAGAAGAGGGAACACAAGTGGATAGCCTAGTGAGAATCAGATTTAGTATCACTGCCTAATATGACAAGAAATTTGTTTCATGGCTCGACAGTGCAAAGACAAAAATCATTATAAAGTTAATAAATAGTGCAAAGGAATAACAAGGCACGTAGGTTAATGGACTGTTCAGAAATCTGGTGGTAGAGAATCTGCTTCTAAATCATTGAGTGCGGATCCTCAAGCTCCTGTACCTCTTCCCTGATGGTAATGAGAAGAGGACATATCGATGATGAGGGTCTTTCACGATGGACACCAGTTTCTTGAGGTGACACCTCTTGAAGATGTCCTCCATGGTAAGGAGGGTTGTGCCTATGAAGAAACTGGCTAAGTCTACAACCCTTTGCAGCCTCTTGCAATCCTGTGCATTGGAGCCTCCATACCAGGCTGTGATGCAGAATACTCTCCACGTACATTTGTAGAAATCATAAAAATTGGATATCCCATACATTGGAGAACTGTCTTCATCCAGCGCTCCCTGATCAAAGATGATTGAAGAGGCTATTCAGTCATCAAATCCATGGCATGCATTGCAGACTCCATACCAAGTGGTGATGCAACCAGTCATAATGCTCTCCATAGCTCATTTGCAGAGATTTGCTAGAGTCTTTGACGACAAACCAAATCTCAAGCTCCAAATGCAGTAGAGCTATTGGCATGCCTTCTTCGTGACAGCATTAATGTGTTGAACCTAGGATAGATCCTCCAAAATACCTACATCTAATAACTTGAAGCTGCTTACCCTTTCCATTGTTGATGCCTCAGGACTGGTGTGTTCTCCTGACTTCTCCATCCTTAAGTCCAGAATCAGTTCCTTGATCTTCCTGATGTTGAATAAGGTTAATGTTGCATCGCCACTCAACAACTCATCGATTTTACTCCCGAGTACCTCCTCGTCACCAGAGATTTTACTAACAGTAAAAACATTGGTGAATTTACAGATGGAGTTTGAGTTGTGCTTAGCCACAGGGTTGTGAGAGTGGAGTACTGGGCTAAACTTTAATCCTGTGTTGAATATCAGTGAGCTGTTATCACTAATCTGCACTGACTGTAGTCTTCCCATGAGAATGTTGAGGATCCAGTTGTAGAGGGCAAGACTTTGAAGATTGGTGATTGATACTGAATAGATGGTGTTGAATGCGGAGCTGTAATCAATAAATAGTCTGATGTATGCATTGCTGTTGCCCAGATAGTCCAAAGGCCAAGTGGAGAGCCAGTGAGATCACATCTGCTGTAGACCTATTGCGATGATAAGCAAATTACAGTGAGTCCAGGTTCTTGTTCACGCAGGAGTTAATTCTAGCCATAATCAACCTCTTGAAACACTTCACAGTAGATGTGAGTGAAATATGTATATTATCAATTTAGAGAAGTGGATCAGGAGATGAGAACATGAGACATTTAAAAGATAAGTGTATGGATAGGAAAGGTTAAGAGGCATATGAGCCAAATGCAGGTAAATGGGTCTGGCTTAGGTGGGCTCCTTGATCAGCATGGACCAGTTAGGACAAAGGATCTGTTTCCATATTTCATTCATCTACAAATCGAGGACAGATGGAAGGAAGGGAGCTGAATACTGACATATCATAAGGTGTGGTGCAGACAAAAATAAAAGTGACATGGTACCTGTGCACTGGATTTCCGCTTCTTCTTTTCTGGACTCTTCAGTTGTGTCCCACCACCATTGGCACCTACACAAGACAAACAGATCAGCATCTTCAACACAATTCCATCTCACAGTGTAGCATTTACCTAAAGCTTGCCACATAACGATTTAAACCCAATTAAAGTGATTGCACAACTGGAGGCTTCTGGTATGCATTAAGAGCAGAGAATCAGGCCAAAATGTTCAAAGGCATCTGTTCATAATGACCCAAATAAAATCTCCTTTGGGGTCTATTTGCCTGTGCATCAGTAAGTGCCATGGCATTGCCCATCACAAACACCTTTTCAGCACAGCTGCTGTTTATGCTGTCCAAGTCAAATGCCAACTGAATCCAATGGGAACCCAAGTTCCAAGTCCGATTGGTATTGGTTTTATTGTCACATGCACCAAGACAGTGAAAATCTTCTGTTTGCATGCCATTCAGGAGCATACTACAACTATATCAAGATAGTAAAATGAAAAGAGAATGTAGAATATGGTGTTACAATTACAGAGAAAGTGCAACAGCCACAAGGTGGATTGGGAGATCAAGAGTTTATTTAAAAAAAATATTGTGGGCATGCCATGTTGGCACAGGAATCAGTGTACAATGATTTTCATTCAGGTAAATCTACGCTTTAACCTTCCCAGAACTACTTTGAGAGACCCAGGGGTGCCCAAAACAGGGCTTTATGGCCCTGTCTCTGTGTTTTAATCACTTCGATAGAAAGTAGCTACCCATTAGCCTTACTGACTAGGAAAGCAGCTGGACCACAACACTAAACTCCCACAGCTTCTAGTTTAGCAGGGTGAAATGGATTACAGGGCTCAAAATTTTAAATGACTATAATCTACAGATTCCTATACACTTCCAAGATCAAGTTCATTGTTGTCTGACTGTACATATCTACAACAAAATGAAACATTTCTCTGAACCACAGTGCACCCACAAAACATGTCATACAGAAAATGAAACAAAATATTACCACAGGTAAGTTAATAAAATACAATTCAAAGTGCATTGCAGGGTGCAGCACAAGTAAATGGCAACAGTTCACTGTCCTAGTATTGAGATCTCAGTGGTGGCAGAGCATTCATTAGTCTCAAAGCCTGGGGAAAGATGCTGCTACCCAGTATGGCAGTCCTAATCCTGATGCTTCTGTACCCCCTTCCTGACAGCAATGGGTTAGAGTTTGTGGGATGGTAGGGACGGCATTCATAGCAAAAGGATTCGAGTACAGGTGCAGGGAGGTTCTACTGCAGTTGTACAAGGCCTTGGTAAGACCACACCTAGAATATTGTGTGCAGTTTTGGTCCCCTAATCTGAGGAAAGATATTCTTGTCATAAAGGGAGTACAGAGAAGGTTCACCAGATTGATTTCTGGGATGGCAGGACTTTCATATGAAGAAAGACTGGATCGACTAGGCTTATACTCACTGGAATTTAGAAGATTGAGGGGGGATCTTATTGAAACGTATAAAATTCTAAAGGGATTGGACAGGCTAGATGCAGGAAGATTGTTTCCGATGTTGGGGAAGTCCAGAAAGAGGGGTCACAGTTTAAGGATAAACGACCGAGATGAGGAAAAACTTCTTCAAACAGAGAGTGGTGAATCTGTGGAATTCTCTGCCACAGGAAACATTTGAGGCCGGTTCATTGGCTATATTTAAGAGGAAGTTAGATATGGCCCTTGTGGCTAAAGGGAGCAGGGGGTAAGGAGAGAAAGCAAGTACAGGGTTCTGAGTTGGATGATCAGCCATGATCATACTGAATGGCGGTGCAGGCTCGAAGGGCCGAATGGCCTACTCTTGCACCTATTTTCTATATTTCTATGTTTCTAATACCGCAGGCCCTTAGTATACAACACTCCCAGTAAATGTCCTAGCATTGAGGACATCTTCAAAAGGCAATGCCGCAAACAGGCAGCATCCATTACTAAGGACCTCCACCACCCGGACATGCCTACCTCTCTTTACTACCATCATGGAGGAAAACACACACTCAATGTTTTAGGACAGCTTCTTCTTCACCACCTTTCTGAATGAATAATGAACCCATCTTCACTACCTCATTCTTTTGTGCAAAATATACATTGATTTTTTAATGTAATTTGTAGATTTTTCATTATGTACTGCAATGTCCTGCTCCTGCAAAACAACATATGGCATGATATTAAACCTGATTCTGAAACGTCACAAATTGGGGGGGGGGGGGGGGGGGTTAAGGGAGAACCCGATGATCCTCTTGCAGATTTTACTACCCTCTGTAGGGTCTTGTAGTCCACTGCTTTGCAGCTCCAATACCACACAACGATGCAGCCAGACAGGATACACTCTTGATAGTGCTCCTGTAGAAGGTTGTTAGAATGGAGATGGAGACCTTACACACCTCAATCTCCTCAGAAAGTGTAGCCACTGCCATGCCCGAGAGGCAACAGTGGGCTGTGGGTACCAAACTCTAAATAAATTTACTATGAAAGGACGTATCATCTCACTGAGATTTGTTTTCTTGCAGTCATCTATAGGAAAATAATGAAATACAATTTATGAGAACTATACATAAACGAAGATTGGCAAACAACTGAAGTGCAAAAGACAACAATTTGTGCAAATAAAAAAAATAAACAAATGCTGAGAACATGAGTTGCAGAGTCCGTAGGTAATGGAATCCGCTCAGAATTCAGGGCAGTGAAACAATCCATGCCAGTTCAGGAAAGTGACAGCTGTATAATAACCGTTCCTGAAACTGGTAGTGAGAAATCCAAGGCTCCTGTACTCTGGGTATATGGAACAGGTGGAGGTAGTTGGGGAGAGTGCAGCTATGATATTTAAATACATACACGAATAGAAAAGGTTTGGGTGGGGGGGTGGAATATGTACAAAAGCAAGAAAAGGAATAGGACTAGCTCAGTTAGGCAAGTTGCTGTCATGTTATACAACTCTGTAGCTGCTTAATCTTCCACTGAAATGCACTACCTTGTAGTTGTAATTGCTAAATGTTTGCATCAACCTGTCTATTCTGGTAGATACGTTGCAGAACTAAATCCCTTAAATGAGAGTCAGCCACCAAGTGTGAAGTTGTAATTCATCCCCTCAAGTCCAAACAATACAAGAATGATAAAGCAGTATCCTGGCAGTGAGCCAATGGAACTTCACATTAGACCACCCAGCCATCCTTTAATTTGCATGTTTTCCTCTGTTCCTTCACTTGTCAGAACATGTGGATACAGAGCACATTGAGAAGACCATTGAGAAGACCAATGCTAGACCATTCAGCACATCTTTGTCTTCCTTGCTAAAGTTATGCAGTTTAATCCCAACTTCTAGTGTTGGCTGCAGTACACATCCCTGCATAGTTTGTGACCACCTTGTCCATCTACCTTTAACAATCTGTATTTCTATAGTACATTCAAAAGTCCCTGTTCCATACCACTCAGTACTCCCTCCCCTTATTTTAGATTCCTCTGCCCTATGGCACCCCCCAACTATCAATACTCAAGAAAAAAAACAACTAAATCACTTAGATATACCAAAACCAACATCACAGAAAACAATTTATATCCAAGTTGGTCTGATTTTCATTTTTGCCAGTCACTGTACCTGCACACCATGCCTTAATTTCATACACTGGCAACTTCAGATCCCATCCTACTGCAATGTTTAATAATCACACTCCATTTTAACAAATTTGCTTTTTCAGTTTTCCTTCTGAAGTAGGCAACCTGACAATTTCCCAGATTATAGTCCATGTTACTGCACTGTGTCTCTAAATAAATAATAAATCTGCCAGCTTCTTGTCCCCTTCACACTTTGTGGCTTCATACGCCTGTGTCCACTTCATGAACTTACCAACACATTGACTTTTGTGCCATCAGTAATATTGGCTGCGATAGATTCAAGATTGTTTAACATCATTTCCAGTACACAAGTGTAAAGGAGACAAAATAACTAACTCCGGATCTGATGAAATCCAAAAAAGTAAAACAATGAATATAAATACATAAATAGCTTATGTACATTAATTGTATGTCAATAAAGTGACATTAGGCATAGGAGTTTCAATACAAAAGGTGACTGACAGGAAATGACTGGGGGTATGGAAGGGTGGCTTATGTTTCACACCAAGACCACCAGACTCAAAAAGATTCTGACTGTTGATCAGCCTTACAGCCTGGGGTAAGTAACTGTTTTTGAGTCTGGTGGTCCTGGTATAGATGCAGCCAAGCCTCTTCCTTGATGGAAGTGGTCCATGAGCAGGACAGGTCTATACATGTTCTTGATGACAGGTAGGCTAGTGCCAGTCGTAAATACCCATTGTTAAAGGCTTCCAGTCTGCCACACTGCATTATACTCATTAACTTCACTCACACCACAATGAATTTTTAGAGACACAGCACTCCTTTTGTATTTCCTGTTAATTTGCCACTCTCCTATTTCTTCCCCCCCCCCACCCCCTGCAGGAAATCCAAAGAAATTATATCTACTGGAGACGAAAGACTGCAAATGCTGGAATGTAGAGCAATAAGCAGCTGCTGGAGGAAATCAGCATCAGTAATTATATCCACTGGTTCCACTTGATCCATACTGCCCCAGAGAAACATAATTTCTTTAAATTTCCCTTCCATAAACCTCAACTAATCATTACCTCCTCAGTACTGGATTTTACCATTTTGCCCAATGAATAATGTTAGCCTTACTAGCCAATGGTTTCCTGAGTCCCATCACCCTCTTTCCTTGTACATTTGCAGTTTTCCAATCCACTGGGGTCTCTAGAACTCGGAGAATACACCCACCATGTTTGCAGAAGCTGATTTGAAAATCCATCTGGTCCAGGGCACATCAGCCTTTTGCCCTAGCAGACAAGTTTGATACCACCCCTTCAACTCTCTCGCAACAATCAATAAATGGTGCTCTCCCAATGGAGCTCAGAAACAGGAGCATTACACATGAGCTGTACAGTGCCAACTTGCTGGTACTTGGGTACTACAATCTGATAACATGTCATAGAAGTACAGACTAAAGACAGCATGCAAGTTTAACTGTGCCTGTCACAATATTAAAGACATCACAAATTTTTTTTAGTAGAGAATGCACGCAAGAATCTGATGTTGTGCAAATTTTCTTCGTGCAAAAGTATGTGGGCACTGAATATGCACAACGCAGAGTTTATGTAGGTTTACAAAATATTTGACGTAAAACCGCACAGAACAACAAAATAACAGATATTTAAGTCACTCAGTTATTTTTTCTCTCTCCTGTCTTTAACATTTACCCATTCTTTGTAAATTCTATCTAGACTAATCGAACTTCCATCCAATTGATAGCTTTTGATTCTCATTAACATACCCGAATGACATTCACCGAAACGGTTTCTCAGCTTGTTTTTGAGTTGATTCATTCGGCTACAACCTCACTCACAGTCCGCACTTGACACAGGAGAGGTTCCCCCCATGTCCGTCAACTGTGCAAGATCACAAAACTGTTCATTTTGAAGTACAAATGTCACCATGTGAGCAAAGTTTGAAATCAGTTTGGATTTAATTTTTTCATGCACGGAAAATTTTAAATCATTAAACTGTCTAACTATTAACAGTATTTTCAGCTAGAAAATCATGATATTTTAGACATAAGGCATTAACTTGTTCATCGCCAGATGTGAAATCACATCTGCAATTGCAGAGAAATCAAAAGCTGATCATTCTTGTACCTCATCTTCAGGAAACCTTTCTTCTCAAAGAACACAGACTATTTATAAAAGTCAACAGCAAACTTGTATCTGCTGTGATGTTTTCTTCACATTGTTGGCTTAGCAAAGCTTTAACTTTGTCACTACACGATAAATTGTCTCCCAGATACTGCTTTCTTATCTTGTTAATTTTGCCTAGCGCAAAATGAAGTGAATCAATTGGTGTTGGGCCGCTCTTTTGCAGAATCTTGCACAGTGCAGCCAGTTCATCAAAGACCTCACTTAAAACCTGTAAAGCTACTTTGTGATGTTTAGTCACAGGGTCATTTGACTGATCTTCAAAGTATGTGATCAGTGCCTCAATTTTTTATTATTGTCGACAATGCAAAGCATCTAGATAACCATCTGACTTCAATATTTTTTTCAAAAAAAACTTAGTAAAAAAGTAAGGATCTGAAACATCTTTGTAAACTTTACGATATGAACACTGTCCACCAAAGATGGCTGCCGCCGTGATGTTCTCCCTACAGATGCCGCCTGGCCTGCTGTGTTCCACCAGCATTTTGTGTGTGTTGCTTGAATTTCCAGCATCTGCAGATTTCTTCATGTTTCCATCTCAGTCCTCCATGCAATTTCTACCATTTAATTACATGATGCTGACTTCATTCCGCTCCCAGGCCACGGATGTTGACATAACTTATATAATAGACCACACAGTGCAATAAATACAAAATAGCAAAAAATCTATAGCACCGATTCAAGACATTTTACAGGTCAGATCAAACAAATGTTAAACTTTCAATGCTGCTGTGCTGGAAATATAGTCACCAACTTTTATTATTCAAATTTTAGTGAAAAAAAAAGTGATCTTCTGAGCCTTTATCCCATTGCCAGTGAAATGGTGGCTGATCTGGGACTAATGCTGTCAACCAGTGTTTCAGACAAAAAACTGACCAGCATTTTACTTTGTTAGGAGGTTAAGAATATTCGGCTCTGGAACAAACCTTTACAGATATACTGTTGAAAGTATTCTGACTGGCTACATTATGGTCCAGTGCAATTCAAAGGCACAGAAATGCAAGAGGCTCCTGAGAGTAGTGGACTGAGGCCAACAGATCAAGGTACACCTCTCACCAGTGGTATCTACACAAGGTGCTGCCCTGAGATGCCCCCGCTCATTCGGACCATACCATCATCTCTCAGCTCCAATCAGTCAGGAAGTACAGAATCCCAAAATCCCATATCACCAGGATTAAGAAAAGCTAATTCCACTCAAGCACTGAGTTCGTGAATCATCCAGCACAACCCTAATCACTACTCAGTATGGCAACACTATGACCATTTGCACAATAAACTATGTTTTATGTTCAAATTGTGCTCTTCCGTGCACATGTTCTTTTTGTTTTTCTTGTGAATACTGCTTATCTGATACATCATCTGTGATACTGCTGCTACAAGCTTTTCAATGCACCTGTGTATGCATGCCACAGTAAACTTGACTTAAGACGATACAATCACTCAAGCTCAAATTAAATTTATAAAACAGTTCTGAATTTCTACCACCAGTGACTGGTCTGGTTTTAATTTTCAGGCATTGCTGAAACCTTAAATTTCACAACCAATCAGTTCCTATCTACCCAATCAACTCCCCTTAAAGGTTCAACATTGGATGAAGTCACTCCAACCCAAAACTCAAGATTACATATCATAGCATTACACCTTACAATTTAACATTTTTGAAACAAGGTAGCATATTTATAGATTCTTCCAGCATTTTGTATGAGACACTTGGTATACTTGTAAATTAATAGCATTTTCAGCTTTTAAGATGGGATGGTCAGCACTGAATAATTACAATTTGAGGCCTTTGCTGAATTAACACTGTCAGCTTTCCTTCACTTTTTACACACATGGTTTGGCTATGCTCTGAACAAACTTGCCACGCAGTTTAGGATCCAACAGCTTTCTGGTAACCTCGATTTCTGTATCACTAACTATCCTCCCCTCACGCTCCCCCCCCCCCCCCACTCTTGTCATCTTCTCCGTTCCTTTCCAATCCTGAAGGGGGTTCTCAGCCCAAAACATCCACTGTTTATTCAATTCCACAGACTTGTCAAGTCCTTCCAATATGACTTACTTTCTGTTAACCTTCACAAATTCGCTATCTTATATCTAACACCTTCACATAGCAAAACGACACCAAGCTATTTTCAGCCCGAGAAATGTAGCAGTGTTAAGCTGACCATGAGACCCAGAGTTGGAGGCTCGGAGAAGATCTGAGAGAAGATTGTGAAATGATGACAGGATAGATAGGGTTGACAGTTTTTCTCCCAGGGTGGAAAGATCAAACCTCATCGTGGCCTTCCACTTTGTCAACATGCATTGCAACTCCGTTTTGCACTCTTCTTGCTTTTCCTCAATGCACTGAAATCTGCCATCAGGTATCTGAACTGTCCGTGAACAGGACCTCATTATTCTGCAGATGCTGGAAATCCAGAGCAACACACATACAAATGCCGGAGGAACTCAGCAGGTCAGACAGAATCCATGACATTGACCAGTCAACATTTCTGGCCGAGACTCTCACTTTGGTCTATTCATGTACTGTTTAATTTCTACATCAAGTGGATTCCAGTTAATTGTGCAATGGGTTAATTAGGGCAGCCATTTATTTGGAACAACATTCAAAAACAAAAACTAAATGAAAAAATAGTTGGGATTCCCTTTGTTTATTCGGGATATTGTGTTGCTTAATTGGGACAGGAAGCTGTTGCTGAAAGTTTCTAACCAGCGCCAGCCATATGTACTTGTGTGGCCGTTAGACACTAACCCATCCTTAGAGTGAACAGTTTTTAGATAGCATCAGCTGCGTGTTTGCCTTCGCAAAGCAGAGATTTCTGCCACTGATAATTGATGAGAAATAAGCAGCAAAACAATTCGGAACTGTTTTGCTCACTGCAGTTTCAAACGTTCAAGGTCAGAGACTACTTCAACAAGTTAGGAACTACGATAAATTACGCTATCAACAGTCATCTTGAATGTTGCAATGAAAATGAAGATTTGGAGGATGTAGTCATTGAAAGCATTACACGAAGGCGTCCGCCAGGTGCCTATGCTGATTTTGAATATTTACAGTCAATCAGAAGAACATGGAGTGAACTCTGAAGGAATTGTGGTTGTGGAGCTCTGGGATGGCATGGTTCAAAGGGCTGGAAAGGCCTACTCTGTGCTGTAGCTCTAATACCTCCATTGATAACCATTAGGAACCAAGTTTTATATAGTACTGCAGTAGTATAGGTAGTGTTCTAATTTGTCCTGTCTTCTGTTTAAATACACAAGTTGTTACTTAAACGGTAGATTGCGATACCTTTTGAACTATTTCCATAAAACTTCGGCTAAATGGGACTGCTGCTTAACTGGACCAAAATGTACTGGTCCTGACGAGTCCCAATTAACCAGAACCATGTTATTGTAACTGATATTTTCATGTTTTGCACTGCACTGTGTAAAATAAATTTCACGACATATGCCAGAGATATTAAACCTGACTCTGATAATATATATATGAATAATATGCAAAGCAGAGTTGTTCCACATGACCTCAGTATGTGACAATAATAAACCAATTTTAATTTTACCTTTTTTTGCTTCCTAAAACTAGAGGACTTGGGTTTAAGGAAAGATTAAGTTTAAAAGAGATTCTTGATGCAAGTTTCACAGAAAATGGTAGGTGTCTGAAACACACTAAGAAGTTGTGGTGGAAGGCGGATACAGTAGCAATGGTTAAAAGCCACATGAACAGACGGAACGGAGGGAGTTGAACCACGAGCAGGCAGGTGGGATTAGCTTAAATTGGCACCACGGCCAAACGGACACTGGATTGCACCTTTCCACTGCCAGACAAAATTCTACTTCTGAAGAAATATCTTACCCCTTAATGTATTTACCAATTCTTAAGTAAAAGTTACCATTGAATCTCACATCATAATCAGCTATATAAACTGTCATCATCAATGAGCTCAACCATTTTGTCAATTTCTGCAAACTAATGTCAGACCCCCAATCAGCTAAGGTCAAGGCATCACACAAATCCATTTCACTCTACAGCTACTTAATATACAGGTTTATTGCTGACACTCAGGTTGTGAAGGCAAGGTATTAGAAGTATATACAGTGGAGATTAGTATGGGTTTTGATAGATCATGGCTGTGGAACTGGTACAGCAGTTCAGCCATGGTCACATCAAACAGCATGGGCAAGTTTGATGGGCTGAGAGGCCCACTCTTCTATTTTGTGTCCTTGACATGGTAGTGCAGTGCTTTAGAGTGCCATTGATCACAGTTTGATTGTCACCAATGTTTGTAAGGAGTGTGCACATTCTCCCTGTGACCGCATGGGTTTCCACTCACATTACAAAGTAGTACGGGCCAAGGTTAGTAAACTGTGGGCACGCTATGTTACAGCCAGAAGCATAGTAACACTTGCAGGCTGTCCCCAGCACATATTCTGCCTCTGCTGGCCATTGACTCAAACAGCATGTTTCACTGCGTGCTTCAATGTACATAACAAAGCTAATCTCATCTTTAACACAAAACTCCTCAACCAACTGCCCTTCTACAATAAAGATGTACAGCTCTGGAATTCATGAATCATCTCTCAGCCAAGGTGGCACCGATGAAGATTGCCACAATCTTGGGCTGAATTAAAGTTTTAAAAAAGTTTAAAAACTCATGGTACAACTGCCCACCTCTCTGAGGACACTGAAGAGAGCTGAACTCTACCAATCTGCAGTAAAGAGGATCCTGACAAGCTGCATCACTGCGACAAACAAAAGGGCTCTACAACAGACAGTCAAAACTGTCCAACACATTATCAGAACCCTTCTAAGAGAAAGTACATACACAGGTTCTGGAAAAGGGCCATTATCATGCAGGGTCCCATCCACCTGCTCATGGACTGTTTGTCCCATTCCTATCAGGGAGGAAGCTTCATAGCAAAAAGTTACTTTCCCCAAGCAGTAAGGCTAATCAACACCTCCACCCACTAACCCACCTGTCCACACCCCTTTATCATTTTTTGTCAGTCACCTTATGTATAGACACTCCAAAGCCTAGCGTTACTTTATGGGCAATTAATGTATGATGAATCTTAGTGATTTTTAAAATTTGTTTTTTTTTGTGCTGCATCAGCTTGAGTGCAATTATTTTTTCCCCTTTACCCTTGTGTACTGGAAATGACAAAACAAACATTGAGCTTTAACAATCTTGCTTTAGTGACCTCTTCAACACTAGAGCAGGGGCCTCAGGGTGCCAAGGTGCTGAAAACACTGTGCAAAAACCACCAAACTAACAACCAGCATACAACAAATCAAATTCACTGCTCTCTTGGGTACTGACTGGGGGAAGGCACATCATTCACACAATCAACACTAATCTTCAGCCTGTGTTCTGACTTGGATAAAAGATTCCCAGACATATTGAGTGGTTGGGTAGAATCAAAACTGCCCCCAAGACCAGCCAGCGAATGTCACGTCTCCTTCAACTCCCAGACACCCAACAACCTTTCAAAGCAGAGAAGCAGTTCTCAAAGATGTTACCGAGAAGCTCCATATTGTGACCCCTTGCCTGACCCTCTCCTCCTTCCCACACACCCTGCCATCTCAATCCCTCCTACTGACCTTCCCCAGCCTCCCCACCATAACTCAGGCCACTGACCCTCATCCCAACCTTTACCCCTCTTTGACCTCACCCTCCTTTCCACCCTTCCCCTCACTTCCTGACCCTATCTACCCTGCATCAATCCACGTCATCCAAGCCCCTTCCCTTCAACTATCCCTCACTGTCCCCTTCTCACCTAAGCCACCACACTGACCCAGTCACCTGTACAACTCTCCTTCCTCATCCCAGCCTGCCCACACCTTCCTTCTTCATTCCCTACCCCTCCCATCCATCCCACGCCGGCCTCACCTGTCTTCCGTTTGTGCACCGGCCCCGCCGGCTCCTTCTCCTGCTCCCCCGCCATGTCGGGTAGCCTCCAGCCGCCCAGCGGGTAGGCCCGGGCCCGCGGCCGAGCTCGGGTCCAGGCCAAGGCGGCGGCGGCGGCTCCTGCTGCTGCGCCGCCTCCTCGTTTGCGGGCCAACTTCACGCCGCGGCGGCCCGGCCGGCCTCAGGCCGCCTCTGCCTGCGGGACGGGGACGGGTGCGGGGTCCGGGGCCGCCGGCGGCTCCCCCCTCGGCCGCCGACCCATCCCGGCCGCCGGTGGTGGCGGCGGCTGCGCGCTCGAGGGCCTCGCGCTCCCTCCCGCCCGGCACCGACCAACCAATGGGAGGGGCCGCTGCCCAACGGTCGCCCCCTTCTCCCGCTCGCGCCGATTCACACGTCAGCAGCGGCCCCCCGCCCGCCTGCCGGGCTCGTTCCCATTCACAGAAACGCCGGACCCCGGGCAGAAGGCTCCCCCTCCCTCTCCGCCAATCACTCGAAGCCGACGGCCGCCAGTCACGTCACCAACTCCCGCCCCCTCAACTGCGCCAAGCATTCCGGTAGTAGGGGTATATCTCTTTCCTTTCTCCTATCTTTCCCGTTTTCTTCCTCTCAGACCGACTCGTCACCCCACAACATACCAGTTGTAAAACAGGTTCTGTCCATCGGCTCGGCCACTGTTCCTCTACAAGCTCACTTTGACTCTCTTTATCTTTGTTGCCATCCACTGAAATCCTCTCCTGGGTGGTAGGTTCCGCGCCTGCGCCTAGCCGCCGCCCGCCCCCAACCACGCAGGCAAAAGCGCCGCGCCTGCTGGGAATTGTAGTGCAACATGGGTGCTGTGTTGCGTACGGTAGGTTCAGAAGTTAAAACAATTATTTATTTGCAATTTCCAACCTGCTCTTCTGGATTTTCCCCACAAAATAATACAAATAAACTGCAGCTGTTGAATATCTCAAATGGGAAGTGCGAACCATTGTTAGGACTGACGCAACACAAATAATTAATTGTCTCTCCGCAGATGCTGCCCTATATGCTGCTTCCAAGATTTATTTCCTACCCTTCCCCAGTGTGTATTTTAAAATTCCAGCGTTACGTTACTTATCATTTTAAAAGTTTATTCGGATTGTTTACCCTTAAGGGTCCAAAAACTAGGTAATGATAGAGATCTAGAAGATTGTTAAGGCTAGCAGTAAGGAGTTTTAGAAAGAAGTTGGGAGAGCCAGTAGAGGCCATGAGAAGTCCATGGGGGACAGGATTAGGGAAAACCCCAAGAGCAAGAGGATAAGACGTGAGAGAATAGGACCTATCAAGTGTGACAGTGGGAAAGTGTGTATGGAACAGGAGGAGATAGCAGAGGTACTGAATGAGTACTTTGCTTCAGGATTCAAAAAGGATCTTGGCGATTGCAGGGATGACTTACAGTGGGTTGAAAAGCTTGAGAATGTAGATATTAAGAGGATTGTTGGAGCTTTTGGAAAGCATCAAGTTGGGTAAGTCTCCAGGACTGGATGGGATGTACCCCAGGCTACTGTGGGAGGTGAGGGAGGAGATTGCTGAGCCTCTGGTGATGATCTTTGCATCATCAATGGGGACGGGAGAGGTTCGGGAGGGTTGCGGATGTTGTTCCCTTATTCAAGAAAGGGAGTAGAGATAGCTCAGGAAGTTATAGACCAGTGAGTCTTACCTCAGTGGTTGGTGATTTGATGGAGAAGATCCAGAGAGGCAGGATTTATGAACATTTGGAGAGGCATAATATGATTAGGAATAGTCAACATGGCTTTGTCACAGGCTGCTCGTGCCTTATGAGTCTGATGGAATTTTTTGAGGATGTGACTAAACACACTGATGAAGGTCGAACAGTAGATGTAGTGTATATGAATTTCAGCAAGGCATTTGATAAGGTACCTGATGCAAGGCTTATTGAGAAAGTAAGGAGGCATGGGATCCAGGGGGACATTGTATTGTGGATCCAGAACTGGCTTGCCCACAGAAAGAAAAGAGTGGTTGTAGATGGGTCATATTCTGCATGATGGTCGGTGACCAGTGGAGTGCCTCAGGGATCTGTTCTGGGACCCCTACTCTTTGTGATTTTTATAAATGACCTAGATGAGGAAGTGGAGGGAAGGGTTAGTAAGTTTCCTGATGACACAAAGGTTGGAGGTGTTTTGGATAGTGTGGAGGGCTGTCAGAGGTTACAGCGGGACATTGATAGTATTCAAAACTGGGTTGAGAAGTGGCAGATGGCGTTCAACCCAGATAAGTGTGAGGTGGTTCATTTTGGTAGGTCAAATATGATGGCAGAATATAGTATTAATGGTAAGACTCTTGGCAGTATGGAGGATCAGAGGGATCTTGGGGTCTGAGTCCATAGGACACTCAAAGCAGCTGCGCAGGTTGACTCTGTGGTTAAGAAGGGGTATGGTGTATTGGCCTTCATCAGTCGTGGAATTGAATTTAGGAGCCGAGAGGTAATGTTGCAGCTATATAGGGCCCTGGTCAGACCCCACTTGGAGTACTGTGCTCAGTTCTGGTCACCTCTCTACAGGACAGATGTGGAAACCATAGAAAGGGTGCAGAGGAGATTTAACAAGGATGTTGCCTGGATTGGGGAGCGTGCCTTATGAGAATAGGTTGAGTGAACTTGGCCTTTTTTCCTTGGAGCAACGGAGGATGAGAGGTGACCTGATAGAGGTGTATAAGATGATACACACATTTTATATATGAAAAATAAATTTTAATTTAGAGGTTCTCCCTCCTGGTTCCAGGAAAGTGGATCCACAAGAGACTGCAGATACAAAATATACAGATAAGCTGGAGGAATTCAGCAGGTCAGGCAGCATCTGTGGAGGGAAGTGGATGGTCATCGTTTCGAGTCCAGGTCCTTCATTTGGCTGACCGAACCTATCTCCTCCCATCTCATCCCTTATCTCCCTGGTGCAGGCTAATCCACCCTGTGGCCCCCTGAGTGCTCTCGACATCTCTGTTCCCTGGTCCTGACCGCCTCATTTTCACCACCGCAGTCCAGTCTCTCCCCCATCAGGAAGGCTTTTCTTTTACAGTCCCCCTCCTCTGCCTGGCAGAGCTGGGAGGTGACAAAGCAATACAGCATGAATGCAGGCCTTTCAGCTAATCTAGCTCGTCCCAAATCCTGTCCCTCCAAGTCCCTCTCGTCCAATTGCTTCTGAAATGATACTATTGTAGCTGCTGCAGCTACTTCCCTTGGCTGCTCTGCACACTCACCAGCCTCTGTGTGAAAAAGCTATCCCTCAAGTCTCTTTTAAGTCTTTCCCCTCTCACCTTAAACCTGTGCTTTCTAGACCTGGAGCACAGACCCAACCAGCAACACGCCCGCCACCACCCGCCAACGCTCGGCAGATCCTTCAACACCTTCTCTGTCTGGCTTCTGCACCTGCTCGAAGGCTCGTTTATCGTCAAAGCATACAACGCTGTAACTCTTCTTCTCCGGATAGCCACGAGACCAAGAAAGAAAAGATCATTACCGTCCCCCCGATGCCCCTCCCCTGCACACAAAATAAACAAGAAAATCAGGCGAGAAACACAATACAAGAAACAATAAGTCTGAAAAAAAGTCTATTGCCCAAGTCCATTTCCAAAACGCAGAAACCTGGAAAACAGGCCTTTCCCTTGCTGTAGTGGAGTGACCCACCAGTGATCAAAAGGCTGTCTTCCCTCTCTGCAGCAGAGCGATCCCCCTGCCCCCCCGTGATCTCCAGGCCCCAGGTGCAGCTGTGGACACTCACACGGGCCCCAGTTGCACACATCATTCTGTAAACGGCATTACAGAGGAAGGATCTCAACCTGGTACACCAACGTCCCATTTTCCTTCGCTGATGCTGCCTGACCTGCTGAGTTCCTCCAGCTTTTCCTGTGAATGGTCACTACTCCAGCAACTGGGCCTTGATTCCCATCTCCAGCACATTCTCCCTGTGACCACATGGGTTTCCTCCAGGTGCTCAGGTTTCCTCCCACATCCCAACAACATAGGGGGGCCTGGGTTAAATTACACCCCCCCAACCCCAGCACTCAGAAGGGAGAGAGCCAGCTCCATCACAGACTCAGAACCTCCCAACTATCAATGAGGTGAGATTCTGTCACTGAGGACCCTCGCAATCCGGAACGTCCCCTCTTCTCAGTACAACCATCCCGGAGGAGGTACAGGAACCTAAAGACTCAATCTGAATGACTTAGGAACAGCTTCACCATCAGATCTCAGAACCCATGAACGTTATTTTGTCATTCTATTTCATTGCAGTACTTGTATATTTTTGTAACTTATAGATTTGTACACACACTGGACCTCCTGTACTTAATAAAGTGATGACTATGTGTATACCTGTGGTCTTCTGCACCCCACCGTTGTAACCCGTGGCTATCTGAGTAACTCTCGCCTTCCTGTCAGCTTGAACCAGTCTGGACATTCTCCTCTGACCTCTCTCATTAACAAGGTGTGTTTACCACAGAACTGCTGCCCGCTGGATGGTTTTTGCTTCTCGCACCATTCTCTGTAAACTCTAGAGACTGTAGTGAGAAAAGATCCCAGAAGACCGGCAGTTTCTGAGATACTCAAACCACCTCATCTGTCAGTCCATGGTCAAAGTCACTCAGATCACATTTCTTCCCCATTCTCATATTTGGTCTGAACAACAACTGAACCATTTATGCATTGAGTTGCTGCCACATGATTGGCTGATTAGAAATTTACATTAACCAATAGGAATACCCAATAAAGTGGCCTCTAAGTCTAAATCTGATTTGGACTCTGCTTTTCTCTCTTTGCTGACATGTTGGGTAATTCCATCACCTACTACTCCACGGGCATGTGTATCCAGAACATCCCTCGCCCTAACTTGCACCATCTACAATGGGATCCTACCGCCAAACACATCTTCCCACCCCTCTGCATTTTGCATTCTCTATGTGACTCCCTCATCCACTCATCCCCCTCCACTGATCTCCCTCCTGGCTCTTACCCTGCAAACACAGCAAGTGCTACACCTGCCCCTAAAGCTCCCCTCTCATCACCATTCAAGGCCCCCAACCTGTCCTTCCAGGTGAGGCGGCAACACAGCCGCGAGTCTGCAAAAGGCACGATCTCCCAATGGGCACCCATTTTTAAATTCTACAGTACTTTCAGTTCCCATTCTGTGCAGAGCCTCCGTTACCGCCACATGCAGCCAAACGAAGTTGGAGGAGCAACTCCATATTTTCCATCTCGGTAGTGTCCAACCTGACAGCGTGAAGTTCGATTTCTCTAACTTCATGTAATTTGTCCCCCTCTCCCTTCTATCTTTGTCCATCCCCCCCCCCCACCCCCAGTGCTGGCAGTGGTCCTTGTATATGCACCAATTTATTGAAGACCCTTCCCACTCTGGACATTCCCTCTGTTCCTCCCCCTCCAAAGGGGCAGAAGACACCAAAGCTTGAGAGCATGCACCACCAGGCTCAAGGACCCACTTCAAACTTTCCACCTCTCGCCTTAAATATATGCCTTTTAGTACTTGACATTTTTGCCTGAGGAAAAGGCTCTGACTGTCTACTCTAATAATTCTGCCACTCAATTTCATAAACTTTCTCAGGTCTCCCTTTAGCCTTTGACACTCCAGAGAAAACAACCCAAGTTTGTCGAACCTCTCCTTATATCTCATACCCTCTAATCCAGGCAGCATGCTGACGAAACTCTTCTGCACCCTCCCTCATAACGGGACGACACTGGAACCACATGGTGCAGCTGCAGCGTAACTCCGTGTCTCCGAGGGAGACTGCAGGTGCTGCGAATCTGGGTTAACACATAGAAGATGCTCAGCAGCATCTTTGTACAAACAGGAACATGGAACAGAGTACAGGCCCATTGGCTCGCAATGTTGTGCCGGCTTTTTAACCTACCCCAAGATCAATCCAAGTCTTCCTTCCTATATAACCCTCTATTTTTCTTCCATCCATGTGTCTGCCTGGGAGTCTCTGAAATGCCTCGAATGCATCTGTCCCTACCACCTCCCTCCTGTAAGGAACTTGCCATGGATGAGGCCCTTCACTAGGACTCTCGTAGACTCAACACCCTGAACACCAAGGCAAGTGTGCCCTATCAACCAGGATTACCAGCTTTTGGGAGCAAAGGACTTGTACGCCACAATCTCTCTGTACATCAGTGCTAAACAGTTAGTGTGTGGGCATATGACATCGAAGGCCATTCAGGCCATCAGGTCTGCTCCACTGTTCCATCATGGCTGATTTATTTTCTCTTTCAACCCCATTCCTCTGCCTTCCCCCATAACCTTTGATGTCCTTACTAATCAGGAATCTATGAATCTCTGCTTTGAATATACCTAATGGTTTGGACTCCGCAGTCATCTGTGGCAAGGAATTCCACAGATTCACCACCTTCTGGTTACCCTCCTCATCCAACCTAAAGGATGTCCTTGTATTCTGGGGCTGTGCCCTCTGACCCTTCCACCTCCACTCTATCAAAGCCTTTCAATACTTGGTGAGTTTCACTGAAACCCCACCACAATTATTGTTCTGCACTCTAGCAGGTACAGGCCCAGAGTCACTAAATGCTCCTCATACAATAAGCTTTTCATTCTCATGATTTCCACTGGGCCCACTCCACTCGAGGGGTCATCAGAAACCAGGGTCCCAGCGAGTAATCAGACTAAGGGCCCAGAGGGAATATTCACCTAGCATCCGTAAGGGTTCACGTCAATCCTTGGTGGAATCATTAATGTCTCTCTGCAGAGCAATTTTATTTTATTTAGAGATACATCACGGTAACAGGCCATCCTGGCCCAACGAGCCTGCTCTGCCCAATTACACCCAGCTGAATGTGGGTGGAAACCGAAGGAAGCACACCAGCCACAGAAGAACATACAAACACCTTGCAGACCGTGGTGGAAAGAATGTTCTGCTCACGCCTACAACGCTGTGTCGCACTAAGATTCCATCCAACCAGTCACCCTTCACCTTCCACAAGCTTCGAAATCCCTGTAAAGCCTTCCTATCCATGTACCTGTCCAAGTATCTTTTAAATAGCATTATTGTACCTTTAACTCCATTTCCTCGGGCATTTCATCCCATACACTGATCTCACTCTGAGTGAAGCTCATCTCACACACTGATCTCACTCTGAGTGAAGCTCATCCCACACACTCATCTCACTCTGAGTGAAGCTCATCCCACACACTGATCTCACTCTGAGTGAAGCTCATCCCACACACTCATCTCACTCTGAGTGAAGCTCATCCCACACACTGATCTCACTCTGTGAAGCTCATCCCATACACTGATCTCACTCTGAGTGAAGCTCATCTCACACACTCATCTCACTCTGAGTGAAGCTCATCCCACACACTGATCTCACTCTGAGTGAAGCTCATCCCACACACTCATCTCACTCTGAGTGAAGCTCATCTCACACACTCATCTCACTCTGAGTGAAGCTCATCCCACACACTCATCTCACTCTGAGTGAAGCTCATCCCACACACTGATCTCACTCTGTGAAGCTCATCCCACACACTGATCTCACTCTGTGAAGCTCATTCCATACACTGATCTCACTCTGAGTGAAGCTCATCCCACACACTGATCTCACTCTGAGTGAAGCTCATCTGACACACTCATCTCACTCTGAGTGAAGCTCATCCCATTCACTGATCTCACTCTGAGTGAAGCTCATCTCACACACTGATCTCACTCTGAGTGAAGCTCATCCCATACACTGATCTCACTCTGAGTGAAGCTCATCCCACACACTCATCTCACTCTCAGTGAAGCTCATCCCACACACTCATCTCACTCTGAGTGAAGCTCATCCCACACACTCATCTCACTCTGTGCTCATACCACACACTCATCTCACTCTGAATGAAGCTCATCCCACACACTGATCTCACTCTGAGTGAAGCTCATCTCACACACTGACCTCACTCTGAGTGAAGCTCATCTCACACACTGATCTCACTCTGTGTGAAGCTCATCTCACACACTGACCTCACTCTGAGTGAAGCTCATCCCACACACTCATCTCACTCTGAGTGAAGCTCATCTCACACACTGATCTCACTCTGAGTGAAGCTCATCTCACACACTGATCGCACTCTGAGTGAAACTCATCCCATACACTAATCTCACTCTGAGTGAAGCTCATCCCATACACTGATCTCACTCTGAGTGAAGCTCATCTCACACACTGATCTCACACTGAGTGAAGCTCATCCCACACACTGATCTCACTCTGAGTGAAGCTCATCCCACACACTCATCTCACTCTGAGTGAAGCTCATCTCACACACTGATCTCACACTGAGTGAAGCTCATCCCACACAGCGATCTCACTCTGAGTGAAGCTCATCCCACACACTCATCTCACTCTGAGTGAAGCTCATCCCACACACTCATCTCACTCTGAGTGAAGCTCATCCCATACACTGATCTCACTCTGAGTGAAGCTCATCTCACACACTGATCTCACTCTGAGTGAAGCTCATCCCATACACTGATCTCACTCTGAGTGAAGCTCATCCCACACACTCATCTCACTCTGAGTGACGGTCATCCCACACACTCATCTCACTCTGAGTGAAGCTCATCCCACACACTGATCTCACTCTGAGTGAATCTCATCCCATACACTGATCTCACTCTGAGTGAAGCTCATCTCACACACTGATCTCACTCTGAGTGAAGCTCATCCCACACACTCATCTCACTCTGAGTGAAGCTCATCCCACACACTCATCTCACTCTGAGTGAAGCTCATCCCACACACTCATCTCACTCTGAGTGAAGCTCATCCCACACACTCATCTCACTCTGTGCTCATACCACACACTCATCTCACTCTGAGTGAAGCTCATCCCACACACTGATCTCACTCTGAGTGAAGCTCATCCCATACACTGATCTCACTCTGTGAAGCTCATCTCACACACTGATCTCACTCTGAGTGAAGCTCATTCCACACACTGATCTCACTCTGAGTGATGCTCATCTCACACACTGATCTCACTCTGAGTGAAGCTCATCCCATACACTGATCTCACTCTGAGTGAAGCTCATCTCACACACTGATCTCACACTGAGTGAAGCTCATCCCACACACTGATCTCACACTGAGTGAAGCTCATCCCATACACTGATCTCACTCTGAGTGAAGCTCATCCCATACACTGATCTCACTCTGAGTGAAGCTCATCCCATACACTGATCTCACTCTGAGTGAAGCTCATCCCACACACTGATCTCACTCTGAGTGAAGCTCATCCCACACACTGATCTCACTCTGTGAAGCTCATCCCATACACTGATCTCACTCTGAGTGAAGCTCATCTCACACACTGATCTCACTCTGAGTGAAGCTCATCTCACACACTGACCTCACTCTGAGTGAAGCTCATCTCACACACTCATCTCACTCTGAGTGAAGCTCATCTCACACACTGACCTCACTCTGAGTGAAGCTCATCTCACACACTCCTCTCACTCTGAGTGAAGCTCATCCCACACACTGATCTCACTCTGAGTGAAACTCATCCCATACACTGATCTCACTCTGAGTGAAGCTCATCCCATACACTGATCTCACTCTGAGTGAAGCTCATCCCATACACTGACCTCACTCTGAGTGAAGCTCATCTCACACACTCATCTCACTCTGAGTGAAGCTCATCTCACACACTGATCTCACTCTGAGTGAAGCTCATCTCACACACTGATCGCACTCTGAGTGAAACTCATCCCATACACTGATCTCACTCTGAGTGAAGCTCATCCCATACACTGATCTCACTCTGAGTGAAGCTCATCTCACACACTGATCTCACACTGAGTGAAGCTCATCCCACACACTGATCTCACACTGAGTGAAGCTCATCCCACACACTCATCTCACTCTGAGTGAAGCTCATCCCATACACTGATCTCACTCTGAGTGAAGCTCATCTCACACACTGATCTCACTCTGAGTGAAGCTCATCCCATACACTGATCTCACTCTGAGTGAAGCTCATCCCACACACTCATCTCACTCTGAGTGAAGCTCATCTCACACACTGATCTCACTCTGAGTGAAGCTCATCCCACACACTCATCTCACTCTGAGTGAAGCTCATCCCACACACTCATCTCACTCTGAGTGAAGCTTATCCCACACACTGATCTCACTCTGAGTGAAGCTCATCCCACACACTGATCTCACTCTGTGAAGCTCATTCCATACACTGATCTCACTCTGAGTGAAACTCATCCCACACACTGATCTCACTCTGAGTGAAGCTCATCTCACACACTCATCTCACTCTGAGTGAAGCTCATCCCATTCACTGATCTCACTCTGAGTGAAGCTCATCTCACACACTGATCTCACTCTGAGTGCTCATCCCATACACTGATCTCACTCTGAGTGAAGCTCATCCCACACACTCATCTCACTCTGAGTGAAGCTCATCCCACACACTCATCTCACTCTGAGTGAAGCTCATCCCACACACTGATCTCACTCTGAGTGAAGCTCATCCCACACACTGATCTCACTCTGAGTGAAGCTCATCTCACACACTGATCTCACTCTGTGAAGCTCATCCCACACACTCATCTCACTCTGAGTGAAGCTCATCCCACACACTGATCTCACACTGAGTGAAGCTCATCCCATACACTGATCTCACTCTGAGTGAAGCTCATCTCACACACTCATCTCACTCTGAGTGAAGCTCATCTCACACACTGATCTCACTCTGAGTGAAGCTCATCCCATACACTGATCTCACTCTGAGTGAAGCTCATCCCACACACTGATCTCACTCTGTGAAGCTCATCCCATACACTGATCTCACTCTGTGTGAAGCTCATCTCACACACTCATCTCACTCTGAGTGAAGCTCATCTCACACACTGATCTCACTCTGAGTGAAGCTCATCTCACACACTCATCTCACTCTGAGTGAAGCTCATCCCACACACTGATCTCACTCTGAGTGAAGCTCATCCCACACACTGATCTCACTCTGAGTGAAGCTCATCTCACACACTCATCTCACTCTGAGTGAAGCTCATCTCACACACTCATCTCACTCTGAGTGAAACTCATCCCATACACTAATCTCACTCTGAGTGAAGCTCATCCCATACACTGATCTCACTCTGAGTGAAGCTCATCTCACACACTCATCTCACTCTGAGTGAAGCTCATCCCACACACTCATCTCACTCTGAGTGAAGCTCATCTCACACACTGATCTCACTCTGAGTGAAGCTCATCTCACACACTCATCTCACTCTGAGTGAAACTCATCCCATACACTAATCTCACTCTGAGTGAAGCTCATCCCATACACTGATCTCACTCTGAGTGAAGCTCATCTCACACACTGATCTCACTCTGAGTGAAGCTCATCTCACACACACATCTCACTCTGAGTGAAGCTCATCTCACACACTGATCTCACACTGAGTGAAGCTCATCCCACACACTCATCTCACTCTGAGTGAAGCTCATCCCATACACTGATCTCACTCTGAGTGAAGCTCATCTCACACACTGATCTCACTCTGAGTGAAGCTCATCCCATACACTGATCTCACTCTGAGTGAAGCTCATCCCACACACTCATCTCACTCTGAGTGAAGCTCATCTCACACACTCATCTCACTCTGAGTGAAGCTCATCCCACACACTCATCTCACTCTGAGTGACGGTCATCCCACACACTCATCTCACTCTGAGTGAAGCTCATCCCACACACTGATCTCACTCTGAGTGAAGCTCATCACACACACTGATCTCACTCTGAGTGAATCTCATCCCACACACTGATCTCACTCTGAGTGAAGCTCATCTCACACACTGATCTCACTCTGAGTGAAGCTCATCCCACACACTCATCTCACTCTGAGTGAAGCTCATCCCACACACTCATCTCACTCTGAGTGAAGCTCATCCCACACACTGATCTCACTCTGTGAAGCTCATTCCATACACTGATCTCACTCTGAGTGAAACTCATCCCACACACTGATCTCACTCTGAGTGAAGCTCATCTCACACACTCATCTCACTCTGAGTGAAGCTCATCCCATTCACTGATCTCACTCTGAGTGAAGCTCATCTCACACACTGATCTCACTCTGAGTGCTCATCCCATACACTGATCTCACTCTGAGTGAAGCTCATCCCACACACTCATCTCACTCTGAGTGAAGCTCATCCCACACACTCATCACACTCTGAGTGAAGCTCATCCCACACACTCATCTCACTCTGTGAAGCTCATCCCACACACTCATCTCACTCTGAGTGAAGCTCATCCCACACACTGATCTCACTCTGTGAAGATCATCCCACACACTGATCTCACTCTGAGTGAAGCTCATCCCACACACTCATCTCACTCTGAGTGAAGCTCATCCCGTACACTGATCTCACTCTGTGAAGCTCATCTCACACACTGATCACACTCTGAGTGAAGCTCATCCCACACACTGATCTCACACTGTGAAGCTCATCCCACGCACTGATCTCACTCTGAGTGAAGCTCATCTCACACACTCATCTCACTCTGAGTGAAGCTCATCTCACACACTGATCTCACTCTGAGTGAAGCTCATCCCATACACTGATCTCACTCTGAGTGAAGCTCATCCCATACACTGATCTCACTCTGAGTGAAGCTCATCCCACACACTGATCTCACTCTGTGAAGCTCATCCCATACACTGATCTCACTCTGAGTGAAGCTCATCTCACACACTCATCTCACTCTGAGTGAAGCTCATCTCACACACTGATCTCACTCTGAGTGAAGCTCATCCCACACACTGATCTCACTCTGAGTGAAGCTCATCCCATACACTTATCTCACTCCGAGTGAAGCTCATGCCACACACTGATCACACTCTGAGTGAAGCTCATCCCACACACTGATCTCACTCTGAGTGAAGCTCATCTCACACACTCATCTCACTCTGAGTGAAGCTCATCCCACACACTCATCTCACTCTGAGTGAAGCTCATCCCATACACTGATCTCACTCTGAGTGAAGCTCATCTCACACACTCATCTCACTCTGAGTGAAGCTCATCTCACACACTGATCTCACTCTGAGTTGAGCTCATCCCACACACTGATCTCACTCTGAGTGAAGCTCATCCCATACACTTATCTCACTCCGAGTGAAGCTCATGCCACACACTGATCACACTCTGAGTGAAGCTCATCCCACACACTGATCTCACTCTGAGTGAAGCTCATCTCACACACTCATCTCACTCTGAGTGAAGCTCATCCCACACACTCATCTCACTCTGAGTGAAGCTCATCCCACACACTGATCTCATACTGTGAAGCTCATCTCACACACTGACCTCACTCTGAGTGAAGCTCATCTCACACACTGATCTCACGCTGAGTGAAGCTCATCCCACACACTCATCTCACTCTGTGAAGCTCATCTCACACACTCATCTCACTCTGAGTGAAGCTCATCTCACACACTCATCTCACTCTGATTGAAGCTCATCTCACACACTGATCTCACGCTGAGTGAAGCTCATCCCACACACTCATCTCACTCTGTGAAGCTCATCTCACACACTCATCTCACTCTGAGTGAAGCTCATCTCACACACTGATCTCACTCTGAGTGAAGCTCATCTCACACACTCATCTCACTCTGAGTGAAGCTCATCCCACACACTGATCTCACTCTGAGTGAAGCTCATCTCACACACTCATCTCACTCTGAGTGAAGCTCATCCCACACACTCATCTCACTCTGAGTGAAGCTCATCTCACACACTCATCTCACTCTGAGTGAAGCTCATCTCACACACTGATCTCACTCTGAGTGAAGCTCATCTCACACACTCATCTCACTCTGATTGAAGCTCATCTCACACACTGATCTCACTCTGAGTGAAGCTCATCCCATACACTGATCTCACTCTGAGTGAAGCTCATCTCACACACTGATCTCACTCTGAGTGAAGCTCATCCCATACACTGATCTCACTCTGAGTGAAGCTCATCCCACACACTGATCTCACTCTGTGAAGCTCATCCCATACACTGATCTCACTCTGAGTGAAGCTCATCTCACACACTCATCTCACTCTGAGTGAAGCTCATCTCACACACTGATCTCACTCTGAGTGAAGCTCATCCCACACACTGATCTCACTCTGAGTGAAGCTCATCCCATACACTTATCTCACTCCGAGTGAAGCTCATGCCACACACTGATCACACTCTGAGTGAAGCTCATCCCACACACTGATCTCACTCTGAGTGAAGCTCATCTCACACACTCATCTCACTCTGAGTGAAGCTCATCCCACACACTCATCTCACTCTGAGTGAAGCTCATCCCACACACTGATCTCACGCTGAGTGAAGCTCATCCCACACACTCATCTCACTCTGTGAAGCTCATCTCACACACTCATCTCACTCTGAGTGAAGCTCATCTCACACACTCATCTCACTCTGATTGAAGCTCATCTCACACACTCATCTCACTCTGAGTGAAGCTCATCCCACACACTCATCTCACTCTGAGTGAAGCTCATCCCACACACTCATCTCACTCTGATTGAAGCTCATCTCACACACTCATCTCACTCTGAGTGAAGCTCATCCCACACACTCATCTCACTCTGAGTGAAGCTCATCTCACACACTCATCTCACTCTGAGTGAAGCTCATCTCACACACTGACCTCACTCTGAGTGAAGCTCATCTCACACACTGATCTCACTCTGAGTGAAGCTCATCTCACACACTGACCTCACTCTGAGTGAAGCTCATCTCACACACTCATCTCACTCTGAGTGAAGCTCATCTCACACACTGATCTCACTCTGTGTGAAGCTCATCTCACACACTCATCTCACTCTGAGTGAAGCTCATCTCACACACTGATCTCACTCTGTGAAGCTCATCTCACACACTGATCTCACTCTGAGTGAAGCTCATCCCTCACACTGATCTCACTCTGAGTGAAGCTCATCCCACACACTGATCTCACTCTGTGAAGCTCATCCCACACACTAATCTCACTCTGAGTGAAGCTCATCCCACACACTGATCTCACTCTGAGTGAAGCTCATCTCACACACTGATCTCACACTGAGTGAAGCTCATCCCACACACTCATCTCACTCTGAGTGAAGCTCATCCCATACACTGATCTCACTCTGAGTGAAGCTCATCTCACACACTGATCTCACACTGAGTGAAGCTCATCCCACACACTCATCTCACTCTGAGTGAAGCTCATCCCACACACTGATCTCACTCTGAGTGAAGCTCATCCCATACACTGATCTCACTCTGAGTGAAGCTCATCCCACACACTCATCTCACTCTGAGTGAAGCTCATCTCACACACTCATCTCACTCTGAGTGAAGCTCATCCCACACACTCATCTCACTCTGAGTGACGGTCATCCCACACACTCATCTCACTCTGAGTGAAGCTCATCACACACACATCTCACTCTGAGTGAAGCTCATCCCACACACTGATCTCACTCTGAGTGAAGCTCATCTCACACACTGATCTCACTCTGAGTGAAGCTCATCCCACACACTCATCTCACTCTGAGTGAAGCTCATCCCACACACTCATCTCACTCTGAGTGAAGCTCATCCCACACACTCATCTCACTCTGAGTGAAGCTCATCCCACACACTGATCTCACTCTGTGAAGCTCATTCCATACACTGATCTCACTCTGAGTGAAACACATCCCACACACTGATCTCACTCTGAGTGAAGCTCATCTCACACACTCATCTCACTCTGAGTGAAGCTCATCCCATACATTGATCTCACTCTGAGTGAAGCTCATCCCACACACTCATCTCACTCTGAGTGAAGCTCAACCCACACACTCATCTCACTCTGAGTGAAGCTCATCCCACACACTGATCTCACTCTGTGAAGATCATCCCACACACTGATCTCACTCTGAGTGAAGCTCATCCCACACACTCATCTCACTCTGAGTGAAGCTCATCCCATACACTGATCTCACTCTGAGTGAAGCTCATCTCACACACTGATCACACTCTGAGTGAAGCTCATCCCACACACTGATCTCACACTGTGAAGCTCATCCCACGCACTGATCTCACTCTGAGTGAAGCTCATCTCACACACTAATCTCACTCTGAGTGAAGCTCATCTCACACACTGATCTCACTCTGAGTGAAGCTCATCCCATACACTGATCTCACTCTGAGTGAAGCTCATCTCACACACTGATCTCACTCTGAGTGAAGCTCATCCCATACACTGATCTCACTCTGAGTGAAGCTCATCCCACACACTGATCTCACTCTGTGAAGCTCATCCCATACACTGATCTCACTCTGAGTGAAGCTCATCTCACACACTCATCTCACTCTGAGTGAAGCTCATCTCACACACTCATCTCACTCTGAGTGAAGCTCATCCCACGCACTGATCTCACTCTGAGTGAAGCTCATCCCACACACTCATCTCACTCTGAGTGAAGCTCATCTCACACACTGATCTCACTCTGAGTGAAGCTCATCTCACACACTGATCTCACTCTGTGAAGCTCATCTCACACACTGATCGCACTCTGAGTGAAGCTCATCCCATACACTAATCTCACTCTGAGTGAAGCTCATCCCATACACTGATCTCACTCTGAGTGAAGCTCATCTCACACACTGATCTCACACTGAGTGAAGCTCATCCCACACACTGATCTCACTCTGAGTGAAGCTCATCCCACACACTCATCTCACTCTGAGTGAAGCTCATCTCACACACTGATCTCACACTGAGTGAAGCTCATCCCACACACTCATCTCACTCTGAGTGAAGCTCATCCCATACACTGATCTCACTCTGAGTGAAGCTCATTTCACACACTGATCTCACTCTGAGTGAAGCTCATCCCACACACTCATCTCACTCCGAGTGAAGCTCATCCCACACACTGATCTCACTCTGAGTGAAGCTCATCTCACACACTGATCTCACTCTGAGTGAAGCTCATCCCACACACTCATCTCACTCTGAGTGAAGCTCATCTCACACACTCATCTCACTCTGAGTGAAGCTCATCCCACACACTCATCTCACTCTGAGTGACGGTCATCCCACACACTCATCTCACTCTGAGAGAAGCTCATCACACACACATCTCGCTCTGAGTGAAGCTCATCCCATACACTGATCTCACTCTGAGTGAAGCTCATCCCACACACTCATCTCACTCTGAGTGAAGCTCATCTCACACACTCATCTCACTCTGAGTGAAGCTCATCCCACACACTCATCTCACTCTGAGTGGCGGTCATCCCACACACTCATCTCACTCTGAGTGAAGCTCATCACACACACATCTCACTCTGAGTGAAGCTCATCCCACACACTGATCTCACTCTGAGTGAAGCTCATCTCACACACTGATCTCACTCTGAGTGAAGCTCATCCCACACACTCATCTCACTCTGAGTGAAGCTCATCCCACACACTCATCTCACTCTGAGTGAAGCTCATCCCACACACTCATCTCACTCTGAGTGAAGCTCATCCCACACACTGATCTCACTCTGTGAAGCTCATTCCATACACTGATCTCACTCTGAGTGAAACACATCCCACACACTGATCTCACTCTGAGTGAAGCTCATCTCACACACTCATCTCACTCTGAGTGAAGCTCATCCCATTCACTGATCTCACTCTGAGTGAAGCTCATCTCACACACTGATCTCACTCTGAGTGCTCATCCCATACATTGATCTCACTCTGAGTGAAGCTCATCCCACACACTGACCTCACTCTGAGTGAAGCTCATCTCACACACTGACCTCACTCTGAGTGAAGCTCATCTCACCCACTGATCTCACTCTGAGTGAAGCTCATCCCACACACTCATCTCACTCTGAGTGAAGCTCATCCCACACACTCATCTCACTCTGAGTGAAGCTCATCTCACACACTCATCTCACTCTGAGTGAAGCTCATCTCACACACTCATCTCACTCTGAGTGAAGCTCATCTCACACACTCATCTCACTCTGAGTGAAGCTCATCTCACACACTGATCTCACTCTCTGTGAAGCTCATCTCACACACTGATCTCACTATGAGTGAAGCTCATCTCACACACTGATCTCACTCTGAGTGAAGCTCATCCCATACACTGATCTCACTCTGAGTGAAGCTCATCCCACACACTCATCTCACTCTGAGTGAAGCTCATCTCACACACTCATCTCACTCTGAGTGAAGCTCATCCCACACACTCATCTCACTCTGAGTGACGGTCATCCCACACACTCATCTCACTCTGAGTGAAGCTCATCACACACACATCTCACTCTGAGTGAAGCTCATCCCACACACTGATCTCACTCTGAGTGAAGCTCATCTCACACACTGATCTCACTCTGAGTGAAGCTCATCCCACACACTCATCTCACTCTGAGTGAAGCTCATCCCACACACTCATCTCACTCTGAGTGAAGCTCATCCCACACACTCATCTCACTCTGAGTGAAGCTCATCCCACACACTGATCTCACTCTGTGAAGCTCATTCCATACACTGATCTCACTCTGAGTGAAACACATCCCACACACTGATCTCACTCTGAGTGAAGCTCATCTCACACACTCATCTCACTCTGAGTGAAGCTCATCCCAGTCACTGATCTCACTCTGAGTGAAGCTCATCTCACAAACTGATCTCACTCTGAGTGAAGCTCATCTCACACACTGATCTCACTCTGAGTGCTCATCCCATACACTGATCTCACTCTGAGTGAAGCTCATCCCACACACTCATCTCACTCTGAGTGAAGCTCATCCCACACACTCATCTCACTCTGAGTGAAGCTCATCCCACACACTGATCTCACTCTGTGAAGATCATCCCACACACTGATCTCACTCTGAGTGAAGCTCATCCCACACACTCATCTCACTCTGAGTGAAGCTCATCCCATACACTGATCTCACTCTGAGTGAAGCTCATCTCACACACTGATCACACTCTGAGTGAAGCTCATCCCACACACTGATCTCACACTGTGAAGCTCATCCCACACACTGATCTCACTCTGTGAAGCTCATCTCACACACTCATCTCACTCTGAGTGAAGCTCATCTCACACACTGATCTCACTCTGTGTGAAGCTCATCTCACACACTCATCTCACTCTGAGTGAAGCTCATCTCACACACTGATCTCACTCTGTGAAGCTCATCTCACACACTGATCGCACTCTGAGTGAAGCTCATCCCATACACTAATCTCACTCTGTGTGAAGCTCATCCCATACACTGATCTCACTCTGAGTGAAGCTCATCTCACACACTGATCTCACACTGAGTGAAGCTCATCCCACACACCGATCTCACTCTGAGTGAAGCTCATCCCACACACTGATCTCACTCTGAGTGAAGCTCATCCCACACACTCATCTCACTCTGAGTGAAGCTCATCTCACACACTGATCTCACACTGAGTGAAGCTCATCCCACACACTCATCTCACTCTGTGAAGCTCATCCCATACACTGATCTCACTCTGAGTGAAGCTCATCTCACACACTGATCTCACTCTGAGTGAAGCTCATCCCATACACTGATCTCACTCTGAGTGAAGCTCATCCCACACACTCATCTCACTCTGAGTGAAGCTCTTCTCACACACTCATCTCACTCTGAGTGAAGCTCATCCCACACACTCATCTCACTCTGAGTGACGGTCATCCCACACACTCATCTCACTCTGAGTGAAGCTCATCACACACACATCTCACTCTGAGTGAAGCTCATCCCACACACTCATCTCACTCTGAGTGAAGCTCATCCCACACACTGATCTCACTCTGAGTGAAGCTCATCTCACACACTGATCTCACTCTGAGTGAAGCTCATCCCACACACTCATCTCACTCTGAGTGAAGCTCATCCCACACACTCATCTCACTCTGAGTGAAGCTCATCCCACACACTCATCTCACTCTGAGTGAAGCTCATCCCACACACTGATCTCACTCTGTGAAGCTCATTCCATACACTGATCTCACTCTGAGTGAAACACATCCCACACTCTGATCTCACTCTGAGTGAAGCTCATCTCACACACTCATCTCACTCTGAGTGAAGCTCATCCCATTCACTGATCTCACTCTGAGTGAAGCTCATCTCACACACTGATCTCACTCTGAGTGAAGCTCATCTCACACACTGATCTCACTCTGAGTGAAGGTCATCCCACACACTCATCTCACTCTGAGTGAAGCTCATCTCACACATTGATCTCACTCTGAGTGAAGCTCATCCCACACACTCATCTCACTCTGAGTGAAGCTCAACCCACACACTCATCTCACTCTGAGTGAAGCTCATCCCACACACTGATCTCACTCTGTGAAGATCATCCCACACACTGATCTCACTCTGAGTGAAGCTCATCCCACACACTCATCTCACTCTGAGTGAAGCTCATCCCATACACTGATCTCACTCTGAGTGAAGCTCATCTCACACACTGATCACACTCTGAGTGAAGCTCATCCCACACACTGATCTCACACTGTGAAGCTCATCCCACGCACTGATCTCACTCTGAGTGAAGCTCATCTCACACACTAATCTCACTCTGAGTGAAGCTCATCTCACACACTGATCTCACTCTGAGTGAAGCTCATCCCATACACTGATCTCACTCTGAGTGAAGCTCATCTCACACACTGATCTCACTCTGAGTGAAGCTCATCCCATACACTGATCTCACTCTGAGTGAAGCTCATCCCACACACTGATCTCACTCTGTGAAGCTCATCCCATACACTGATCTCACTCTGAGTGAAGCTCATCTCACACACTCATCTCACTCTGATTGAAGCTCATCTCACACACTCATCTCACTCTGAGTGAAGCTCATCCCACGCACTGATCTCACTCTGAGTGAAGCTCATCCCACACACTCATCTCACTCTGAGTGAAGCTCATCCCACACACTCATCTCACTCTGAGTGAAGCTCATCCCACACACTGACCTCACTCTGAGTGAAGCTCATCTCACACACTGATCTCACGCTGAGTGAAGCTCATCCCACACACTCATCTCACTCTGAGTGAAGCTCATCTCACACACTGACCTCACTCTGAGTGAAGCTCATCTCACACACTGATCTCACGCTGAGTGAAGCTCATCCCACACACTCATCTCACTCTGAGTGAAGCTCATCTCACACACTCATCTCACTCTGAGTGAAGCTCATCTCACACACTCATCTCACTCTGAGTGAAGCTCATCTCACACACTCATCTCACTCTGAGTGAAGCTCATCTCACACACTGACCTCACTCTGAGTGAAGCTCATCTCACACACTGATCTCACTCTGAGTGAAGCTCATCCCACACACTCATCTCACTCTGAGTGAAGCTCATCCCACACACTGATCTCACTCTGTGAAGATCATCCCACACACTGATCTCACTCTGAGTGAAGCTCATCCCACACACTCATCTCACTCTGAGTGAAGCTCATCCCATACACTGATCTCACTCTGAGTGAAGCTCATCTCACACACTGATCTCACTCTGAGTGAAGCTCATCCCACACACTGATCTCACACTGTGAAGCTCATCCCACGCACTGATCTCACTCTGAGTGAAGCTCATCTCACACACTAATCTCACTCTGAGTGAAGCTCATCTCACACACTGATCTCACTCTGAGTGAAGCTCATCCCATACACTGATCTCACTCTGAGTGAAGCTCATCTCACACACTGATCTCACTCTGAGTGAAGCTCATCCCATACACTGATCTCACTCTGAGTGAAGCTCATCCCACACACTGATCTCACTCTGTGAAGCTCATCCCATACACTGATCTCACTCTGAGTGAAGCTCATCTCACACACTCATCTCACTCTGAGTGAAGCTCATCTCACACACTCATCTCACTCTGAGTGAAGCTCATCCCACGCACTGATCTCACTCTGAGTGAAGCTCATCCCACACACTCATCTCACTCTGAGTGAAGCTCATCTCACACACTGATCTCACTCTGAGTGAAGCTCATCTCACACACTGATCTCACTCTGTGAAGCTCATCTCACACACTGATCGCACTCTGAGTGAAGCTCATCCCATACACTAATCTCACTCTGAGTGAAGCTCATCCCATACACTGATCTCACTCTGAGTGAAGCTCATCTCACACACTGATCTCACACTGAGTGAAGCTCATCCCACACACTGATCTCACTCTGAGTGAAGCTCATCCCACACACTCATCTCACTCTGAGTGAAGCTCATCTCACACACTGATCTCACACTGAGTGAAGCTCATCCCACACACTCATCTCACTCTGAGTGAAGCTCATCCCATACACTGATCTCACTCTGAGTGAAGCTCATTTCACACACTGGTCTCACTCTGAGTGAAGCTCATCCCACACACTCATCTCACTCCGAGTGAAGCTCATCCCACACACTGATCTCACTCTGAGTGAAGCTCATCTCACACACTGATCTCACTCTGAGTGAAGCTCATCCCACACACTCATCTCACTCTGAGTGAAGCTCATCTCACACACTCATCTCACTCTGAGTGAAGCTCATCCCACACACTCATCTCACTCTGAGTGACGGTCATCCCACACACTCATCTCACTCTGAGTGAAGCTCATCACACACACATCTCGCTCTGAGTGAAGCTCATCCCATACACTGATCTCACTCTGAGTGAAGCTCATCCCACACACTCATCTCACTCTGAGTGAAGCTCATCTCACACACTCATCTCACTCTGAGTGAAGCTCATCCCACACACTCATCTCACTCTGAGTGGCGGTCATCCCACACACTCATCTCACTCTGAGTGAAGCTCATCACACACACATCTCACTCTGAGTGAAGCTCATCCCACACACTGATCTCACTCTGAGTGAAGCTCATCTCACACACTGATCTCACTCTGAGTGAAGCTCATCCCACACACTCATCTCACTCTGAGTGAAGCTCATCCCACACACTCATCTCACTCTGAGTGAAGCTCATCCCACACACTCATCTCACTCTGAGTGAAGCTCATCCCACACACTGATCTCACTCTGTGAAGCTCATTCCATACACTGATCTCACTCTGAGTGAAACACATCCCACACACTGATCTCACTCTGAGTGAAGCTCATCTCACACACTCATCTCACTCTGAGTGAAGCTCATCCCATTCACTGATCTCACTCTGAGTGAAGCTCATCTCACACACTGATCTCACTCTGAGTGCTCATCCCATACATTGATCTCACTCTGAGTGAAGCTCATCCCACACACTGACCTCACTCTGAGTGAAGCTCATCTCACACACTGACCTCACTCTGAGTGAAGCTCATCTCACCCACTGATCTCACTCTGAGTGAAGCTCATCCCACACACTCATCTCACTCTGAGTGAAGCTCATCCCACACACTCATCTCACTCTGAGTGAAGCTCATCTCACACACTCATCTCACTCTGAGTGAAGCTCATCTCACACACTCATCTCACTCTGAGTGAAGCTCATCTCACACACTCATCTCACTCTGAGTGAAGCTCATCTCACACACTGATCTCACTCTCTGTGAAGCTCATCTCACACACTGATCTCACTATGAGTGAAGCTCATCTCACACACTGATCTCACTCTGAGTGAAGCTCATCCCATACACTGATCTCACTCTGAGTGAAGCTCATCCCACACACTCATCTCACTCTGAGTGAAGCTCATCTCACACACTCATCTCACTCTGAGTGAAGCTCATCCCACACACTCATCTCACTCTGAGTGACGGTCATCCCACACACTCATCTCACTCTGAGTGAAGCTCATCACACACACATCTCACTCTGAGTGAAGCTCATCCCACACACTGATCTCACTCTGAGTGAAGCTCATCTCACACACTGATCTCACTCTGAGTGAAGCTCATCCCACACACTCATCTCACTCTGAGTGAAGCTCATCCCACACACTCATCTCACTCTGAGTGAAGCTCATCCCACACACTCATCTCACTCTGAGTGAAGCTCATCCCACACACTGATCTCACTCTGTGAAGCTCATTCCATACACTGATCTCACTCTGAGTGAAACACATCCCACACACTGATCTCACTCTGAGTGAAGCTCATCTCACACACTCATCTCACTCTGAGTGAAGCTCATCCCAGTCACTGATCTCACTCTGAGTGAAGCTCATCTCACAAACTGATCTCACTCTGAGTGAAGCTCATCTCACACACTGATCTCACTCTGAGTGCTCATCCCATACACTGATCTCACTCTGAGTGAAGCTCATCCCACACACTCATCTCACTCTGAGTGAAGCTCATCCCACACACTCATCTCACTCTGAGTGAAGCTCATCCCACACACTGATCTCACTCTGTGAAGATCATCCCACACACTGATCTCACTCTGAGTGAAGCTCATCCCACACACTCATCTCACTCTGAGTGAAGCTCATCCCATACACTGATCTCACTCTGAGTGAAGCTCATCTCACACACTGATCACACTCTGAGTGAAGCTCATCCCACACACTGATCTCACACTGTGAAGCTCATCCCACACACTGATCTCACTCTGTGAAGCTCATCTCACACACTCATCTCACTCTGAGTGAAGCTCATCTCACACACTGATCTCACTCTGTGTGAAGCTCATCTCACACACTCATCTCACTCTGAGTGAAGCTCATCTCACACACTGATCTCACTCTGTGAAGCTCATCTCACACACTGATCGCACTCTGAGTGAAGCTCATCCCATACACTAATCTCACTCTGTGTGAAGCTCATCCCATACACTGATCTCACTCTGAGTGAAGCTCATCTCACACACTGATCTCACACTGAGTGAAGCTCATCCCACACACCGATCTCACTCTGAGTGAAGCTCATCCCACACACTGATCTCACTCTGAGTGAAGCTCATCCCACACACTCATCTCACTCTGAGTGAAGCTCATCTCACACACTGATCTCACACTGAGTGAAGCTCATCCCACACACTCATCTCACTCTGTGAAGCTCATCCCATACACTGATCTCACTCTGAGTGAAGCTCATCTCACACACTGATCTCACTCTGAGTGAAGCTCATCCCATACACTGATCTCACTCTGAGTGAAGCTCATCCCACACACTCATCTCACTCTGAGTGAAGCTCTTCTCACACACTCATCTCACTCTGAGTGAAGCTCATCCCACACACTCATCTCACTCTGAGTGACGGTCATCCCACACACTCATCTCACTCTGAGTGAAGCTCATCACACACACATCTCACTCTGAGTGAAGCTCATCCCACACACTCATCTCACTCTGAGTGAAGCTCATCCCACACACTGATCTCACTCTGAGTGAAGCTCATCTCACACACTGATCTCACTCTGAGTGAAGCTCATCCCACACACTCATCTCACTCTGAGTGAAGCTCATCCCACACACTCATCTCACTCTGAGTGAAGCTCATCCCACACACTCATCTCACTCTGAGTGAAGCTCATCCCACACACTGATCTCACTCTGTGAAGCTCATTCCATACACTGATCTCACTCTGAGTGAAACACATCCCACACTCTGATCTCACTCTGAGTGAAGCTCATCTCACACACTCATCTCACTCTGAGTGAAGCTCATCCCATTCACTGATCTCACTCTGAGTGAAGCTCATCTCACACACTGATCTCACTCTGAGTGAAGCTCATCTCACACACTGATCTCACTCTGAGTGAAGGTCATCCCACACACTCATCTCACTCTGAGTGAAGCTCATCTCACACATTGATCTCACTCTGAGTGAAGCTCATCCCACACACTCATCTCACTCTGAGTGAAGCTCAACCCACACACTCATCTCACTCTGAGTGAAGCTCATCCCACACACTGATCTCACTCTGTGAAGATCATCCCACACACTGATCTCACTCTGAGTGAAGCTCATCCCACACACTCATCTCACTCTGAGTGAAGCTCATCCCATACACTGATCTCACTCTGAGTGAAGCTCATCTCACACACTGATCACACTCTGAGTGAAGCTCATCCCACACACTGATCTCACACTGTGAAGCTCATCCCACGCACTGATCTCACTCTGAGTGAAGCTCATCTCACACACTAATCTCACTCTGAGTGAAGCTCATCTCACACACTGATCTCACTCTGAGTGAAGCTCATCCCATACACTGATCTCACTCTGAGTGAAGCTCATCTCACACACTGATCTCACTCTGAGTGAAGCTCATCCCATACACTGATCTCACTCTGAGTGAAGCTCATCCCACACACTGATCTCACTCTGTGAAGCTCATCCCATACACTGATCTCACTCTGAGTGAAGCTCATCTCACACACTCATCTCACTCTGATTGAAGCTCATCTCACACACTCATCTCACTCTGAGTGAAGCTCATCCCACGCACTGATCTCACTCTGAGTGAAGCTCATCCCACACACTCATCTCACTCTGAGTGAAGCTCATCCCACACACTCATCTCACTCTGAGTGAAGCTCATCCCACACACTGACCTCACTCTGAGTGAAGCTCATCTCACACACTGATCTCACGCTGAGTGAAGCTCATCCCACACACTCATCTCACTCTGAGTGAAGCTCATCTCACACACTGACCTCACTCTGAGTGAAGCTCATCTCACACACTGATCTCACGCTGAGTGAAGCTCATCCCACACACTCATCTCACTCTGAGTGAAGCTCATCTCACACACTCATCTCACTCTGAGTGAAGCTCATCTCACACACTCATCTCACTCTGAGTGAAGCTCATCTCACACACTCATCTCACTCTGAGTGAAGCTCATCTCACACACTGACCTCACTCTGAGTGAAGCTCATCTCACACACTGATCTCACTCTGAGTGAAGCTCATCCCACACACTCATCTCACTCTGAGTGAAGCTCATCCCACACACTGATCTCACTCTGTGAAGATCATCCCACACACTGATCTCACTCTGAGTGAAGCTCATCCCACACACTCATCTCACTCTGAGTGAAGCTCATCCCATACACTGATCTCACTCTGAGTGAAGCTCATCTCACACACTGATCTCACTCTGAGTGAAGCTCATCCCACACACTGATCTCACACTGTGAAGCTCATCCCACGCACTGATCTCACTCTGAGTGAAGCTCATCTCACACACTAATCTCACTCTGAGTGAAGCTCATCTCACACACTGATCTCACTCTGAGTGAAGCTCATCCCATACACTGATCTCACTCTGAGTGAAGCTCATCTCACACACTGATCTCACTCTGAGTGAAGCTCATCCCATACACTGATCTCACTCTGAGTGAAGCTCATCCCACACACTGATCTCACTCTGTGAAGCTCATCCCATACACTGATCTCACTCTGAGTGAAGCTCATCTCACACACTCATCTCACTCTGAGTGAAGCTCATCTCACACACTCATCTCACTCTGAGTGAAGCTCATCCCACGCACTGATCTCACTCTGAGTGAAGCTCATCCCACACACTCATCTCACTCTGAGTGAAGCTCATCTCACACACTGATCTCACTCTGAGTGAAGCTCATCTCACACACTGATCTCACTCTGTGAAGCTCATCTCACACACTGATCGCACTCTGAGTGAAGCTCATCCCATACACTAATCTCACTCTGAGTGAAGCTCATCCCATACACTGATCTCACTCTGAGTGAAGCTCATCTCACACACTGATCTCACACTGAGTGAAGCTCATCCCACACACTGATCTCACTCTGAGTGAAGCTCATCCCACACACTCATCTCACTCTGAGTGAAGCTCATCTCACACACTGATCTCACACTGAGTGAAGCTCATCCCACACACTCATCTCACTCTGAGTGAAGCTCATCCCATACACTGATCTCACTCTGAGTGAAGCTCATTTCACACACTGGTCTCACTCTGAGTGAAGCTCATCCCACACACTCATCTCACTCCGAGTGAAGCTCATCCCACACACTGATCTCACTCTGAGTGAAGCTCATCTCACACACTGATCTCACTCTGAGTGAAGCTCATCCCACACACTCATCTCACTCTGAGTGAAGCTCATCTCACACACTCATCTCACTCTGAGTGAAGCTCATCCCACACACTCATCTCACTCTGAGTGACGGTCATCCCACACACTCATCTCACTCTGAGTGAAGCTCATCACACACACATCTCGCTCTGAGTGAAGCTCATCCCATACACTGATCTCACTCTGAGTGAAGCTCATCCCACACACTCATCTCACTCTGAGTGAAGCTCATCTCACACACTCATCTCACTCTGAGTGAAGCTCATCCCACACACTCATCTCACTCTGAGTGGCGGTCATCCCACACACTCATCTCACTCTGAGTGAAGCTCATCACACACACATCTCACTCTGAGTGAAGCTCATCCCACACACTGATCTCACTCTGAGTGAAGCTCATCTCACACACTGATCTCACTCTGAGTGAAGCTCATCCCACACACTCATCTCACTCTGAGTGAAGCTCATCCCACACACTCATCTCACTCTGAGTGAAGCTCATCCCACACACTCATCTCACTCTGAGTGAAGCTCATCCCACACACTGATCTCACTCTGTGAAGCTCATTCCATACACTGATCTCACTCTGAGTGAAACACATCCCACACACTGATCTCACTCTGAGTGAAGCTCATCTCACACACTCATCTCACTCTGAGTGAAGCTCATCCCATTCACTGATCTCACTCTGAGTGAAGCTCATCTCACACACTGATCTCACTCTGAGTGCTCATCCCATACATTGATCTCACTCTGAGTGAAGCTCATCCCACACACTGACCTCACTCTGAGTGAAGCTCATCTCACACACTGACCTCACTCTGAGTGAAGCTCATCTCACCCACTGATCTCACTCTGAGTGAAGCTCATCCCACACACTCATCTCACTCTGAGTGAAGCTCATCCCACACACTCATCTCACTCTGAGTGAAGCTCATCTCACACACTCATCTCACTCTGAGTGAAGCTCATCTCACACACTCATCTCACTCTGAGTGAAGCTCATCTCACACACTCATCTCACTCTGAGTGAAGCTCATCTCACACACTGATCTCACTCTCTGTGAAGCTCATCTCACACACTGATCTCACTATGAGTGAAGCTCATCTCACACAC